>NW_028274811.1:76822772-77125802 GCF_037043125.1 Eumetopias jubatus | reverse complement strand
AGGCAACAAACCGTATTTCAAGGCCATCCATTGATACCTTGTACTATGTATACAATATGACAAGCTGGTTTTATTGAAAGATTGTGTGTGTGTGTGTGTGTAACACAATAAATATTCAAACAGATATGTCCAGTAGGCAGTTGAATAAATGGAGCTGAAACTGCAGAGACAAGTTTGAGATAAAAATATATATATATGATACCATATGATTTCACTTATATGAGGAATTTAAGAAACAAAACAGATGAACATATGTGGGGGGGAAGAGTGGGGGGAGAAACAAACCAGAAGAGACTCTTAAGGATAGAAAACAAACTGAAGGTTGATACAGGGAGGTGGATGGCAGATGGGCTAAATGGGTGATGGGTATGAAGGAGGGCACTTGTTATAATGAGCTCTGGGTGTTGTATGGAAGTGACCAACACTGAAGTCTACTCCTGAAACCAATATTGCACTGTATGCTAATTAACTAGAATTTAAATAAAAATTCGGAGAAAAAATGAAAATAAATGTCATATAGTCAGCTTTCTTCAACATTACCATTATGAATATAGAATTATTCATATTAAAAATATTTATGGTATGTATGTGTGTGTATGTGTGTGTGTGTATATATGCCACTACCCAATCAGAGCAGATCCTGATCATAGCACTGTAACAGGGTCCCAGAAGTTCCCCACTATGTAAGAAAATAACCCTTTAGAAAATTCATAGTGAGAGTTCCATGAGGGTCCTTGATATAGGGCAAGGTAGTAAACACAGAGGTGGACAGTGGGTGAGGACAGACACTTAGGGACTATTTAGCAACCACTACAAGATCATTTCAGTAATTTCCTAACTTGTTCTTTCTTATTGGAACACATTGCCTGGATGTTATTCCTGTTAATTATGTTAAGAACATCAGCATAACATTGGGAATCTAAGCTACAGATGTGGATGAGACCTATTGGCATTAAATAAGAAATTTCTCTTATGCTTAGCACCAATTTTCCATGGTGTAGTGGAGAATCTCTGTACCTGTTTTCTTCATTAGCAGCTGATGAGCAGAGGGCATAGAAAGGCTCAGACCAGGCCAGAGTTCATGAAGAGCTGCTCCTCCTCCCCTTGTCAGAATCTGGAACTTCATCCCTACCTGGCAATAGCAAAGCAACACCTTCTTCCTACCAGAGCAGTATCAGCGGGGGCCTGCTCCAACACAATTTAAATAAGACCCAAAGTCTCATCATATAATTCCCCAAATGTTCCAGGTTTCAGCTGAAAATCACTCAGCACACCAAGACCACAAATATCTCAAGTTAAATGAAAAAAGATAACCAACAAACGCCTCTAAGTTGACCCCGGTGTTAAAATTATTTGACACTTTAAATCAACCATAATAAAAAATTAAAATGTTTCAATAAGCAACTGCAAATAGATTTGATTAAAACAAATGAACAAAAAATGCAAAACTCAGTAAAAATTAGAAGACATATAGAAGAACCAAATGGAATTTTTAGAACTGAAAAATGCAATCTTCAAAATAAAAACCTCAGCGCATGGTCTGGACAGAAAAATGGAGAACAGAGGGGGAAAATAATCAGGAAACTTGAATAACAGTACAACAAAAACAGCCAATGCAAACAATGTAGAAAATATAAGCAAAAATATTAAAAGAAACTCAAAAACTACTACATTCATTGATATAAATAGGAAGGGGCAGCACAAGAGATATTTTTGTGGTGACGGAATAGTTTTTTTTTTTCCCATTGAACTTATGAATATGAATCTGTAATTATTTCCAAATAAAAGTTTTTAAAGAGAGAGAAAAATACTAGTCAGACATTTTCTAGCTTTTTTAAAGGATAAATTTAAGGGATTATCGATATATTTGGATTTATATCGAAAACTGTATTTTCAGCTCTCTCCTGATCCTTTTTTCTGTTTCTCTCCCTCCTATCTTTAAGATTTACTAGGGGTTACTTTTCCCTCATTTCTTATTATTTCTCTATTCTTTCCAAATTATAATATTTAAACTTACTCTGCTAACAGTTATATTTTCTATTTTCACATGCCTATTTAACTGAACAAAGTAATAAAATTACTAATAGTTACATAATTTCCCAAAAGTATTAAAGGACCTCTGAATAATTTCTTCCTGATGCATAGACTACTTTGTCCAATGGTTTAATTTTAGCCGTTTTTATTTCACAAATTAGTTATTATTTTTTCCCAGGCAATGTTGGTCTATACTATTTATTCATATATATCAATAGCTCACCTCACCCTTTCTTCCATTATAGGCCTTCTATTTGAGGTAATATTTTTTTCCGGGTACGTTATTCTTTAGGAATTTCTTTTAGTCAGTGTCTGTTGATAATAAACTCTAGGTTTTTGTTTTCCTGAAGATATTTTTATTTCTACTTCACAATTGGAAAACATTCATTCTAAGTATTGAACTCTAGGTTGACAGTTACATTATCTCAGCACATAGAAGAAATTATTCCAGATTCTTCTGTCTCCTATTACTGCTGTTGAATATAAACTGGTTTTCAATTACTGCTGTTTTATAATCGATCTGTTTTTCTTCTTTGGCAGCTTTAAAAATGTTTCTCTTTGTATTTGGTAAATTCAACTATGATATGTCTAGGTGAAGATTTATTTTTATGTATCCTATCTAGATTTCCCTGGATTTCCAGAATATCAGGGTTATTGTTGATCAAAAGTTTTGGAAAACTCTAAGCAATTTCGTTTTCTAATATGTATTTTTTTCATCCTGTCTCCTTCTACTCAACACCAAGATCAAAGAAGCCAAGTTTCCAGTTCTTTTTTCATTCATGCCTTAGGGCCAAAATCCAGCCTTGATACTCACTTACCTTGGATGGTTTGCTTCATTAGGAGTTCTGGGAAGTCCTTACAGTTACATAAGGTGGTAATATGCTTAGACTTTTTTTTCTGTATTTTAACTAATATTTTTTAATTCAATGAAATGTACTGAATTGTCATACTGCCACAATTAAAATCTACTTTATATGTTTTTTCCATCTGTTTTATGCAATAAATTAAGTACTCTAACTAAGACATGGAATAAGGCCTTAGTAAGGGATTCAGAGACCCTGTGCCAACCTCTGCACACAGAAGGTGGTATGTACTTAGTTTATGAAAGTAAATAAAAAAATGCTGAGCTGGGAAATATTGATGGGGAAAAATACTTTCCTAAATTCCAAATAATGTTTTTAAAGGTATTTATTTATTTGAGAGAGAGACAGGGAGAGAATGGAGGGGAAGGGCAGAGGAAAGGGGGGAGTCTTAAGCGGACTCCGTGCTGAACACAGAGCCCAAGGTGGCTGGATCCCAGGACCCTGAGATCACGACCAGAGTCAAAATAAAGAGTCAGATGCTCAACTGACATTGCCACCAAGGCCTCCCAAATTCCAAATAATGTTATCAAATAATTTGATTCAACAGTTAATTCAATTCTGACTTGAAGTATTTTTACTTAACTTTTTACCTATTTTATATAAAGGGAAATATGCTAAACATATCATTTGCTCTTCTTCATCCCTAGTTATAATTTTTCTTTAAAGCTTATGTGATTCTAATGATTCAATTAGCTACAAGTAAAAGATTTATACAGCCCACACTTGACGGAATGGGATTTTGCAAAGGCATGAATATGGGGAGGCAAGATCATGGGGCCACCTTCAAGTCTGTCTGCCACAATGATAATTATATATTAATTATTATTATTATTTATATCTCTAAAAGAAATAGAGGCTATACCCATATGTAAAAAAAAAAAAATGCTTCCGCACCATTTTTGAAACACAAGTCTGAGATAAACCCATACTGGTAGATTAAGCCAAAGCTGTGGTTCCCAGAATAATACCATCTACCATACAGGAGCTAATGGCAAAATGATTGAATCCATTGGAATTATTCCCTTTTTATGCCAATAGTATGGCTTAATTAAAAGTATGGGTAAGAACCATGACAAAGAGAACAATCCTACTATAATTTATTTTTAATATAAAAATTAATAGATTATAAAATGAAAATTCATTGGCAGATCAGGTTTTCATACTGTTAAACAGCTACTATTAAAATATTTTTGCCTAATATTTTATTTAATCAAATCAAAACAATATGGATACGACAAGAAGTTGTTAAGATGAGGTTTTTAGATGACTAAGTCATGACTGTTATCTAGCTTAGACCTATGGTAAAATGTCATTAATTATAAGCGGCACTTTGATGTAGCAGGGTGCAAACATGAAAAAAAAGTTTTTAGAATCAGTAATGTAGAGTATCTAGAAAACTCTTCCTACTGAAATAATTTTTTTAGAAGATGTTATTTATTTATTTGAGAGAGAGAGAGAACAAGCAGTGGGGAGGGCAGAGGGAGAGAGAGAAGCAGATTCCCTACTGAGCAGGGACCCCGATGAGGGGCTTGATCCCAGGACCCGGAGATCATGACATGAGCCGAAGCCAGACGTTTAACCAACTGAGCCACCCAGGTGCCCCCTGAAATGATTTTAATATATAATATCTGTTTTATATAAAAAGAATATAATTATTTCAAAATACTTTACTTAGCTGGTAATATGGTTTTCTATATAGAAATGATTACATCCACCAGAACTTCACAAATATTACTAATATATTTATGTAAAGTATAAACACCTGTATTTCAAAATCTAATTTACCCCTAAGAGTCTGCAAAGTCCACTATGAGAAGAAAGACACTCTAAGAAAGAAGAGTTAATCTATGAAGTCAGTCCATAACACTACACATTGTGATTCATCATGCCTAGACATGGTTCCTCATTCCAGTAAAGTGATGAAGCAATAAAATTAGTCCATAAACCAAAAGCAAAGAAAGACAAATAAATGAGAATAAGAATATCTAGAATAAGGATTTGGAACGACCTCCAACATTTATGAAGTATTTCCTGCCAAACCAGGAGTAAGCCATCTATAAATGAACCATCGATTTTGGAAGGGACGTTGTAGTCTTCCATAACGCAGTGATGGAGAATTGGTTACTCTTAAGGAAACTAGTTCTATTATCAGGGGTTCAAAGCGCTTCCTGTTAATTTGAGTAATGAGTGCGTGTAAGTGACTAATGCCCCAATGCCCTCTAGGTGGTATTCCTCTATATATCCAAGGTGGATAGTAACTCACCAGGACTTTCTTACTATAAGCACATCGAAAAAAGGAACAACAAATGGAGTTAAGGAACCCTATAGTGAAAAAAATGTCCATTATATTAATGAAAACAAAGTGCCTTCTGACAACCCATTAACTGAATAAAACCAAAATTTTTCATTCATGCAAAATGGATGTTTAAAGACTATAATTACCCTATTAGTCCAAATGAAAAGACAAGAAACATAAAAATTAGAAAATTTGTCTTTGAACCATTAAGTAATTATTGATTTGACCTGAGCGAATAGACTCTCCATGTAACCATTCATTTTCTAATGAATATAAACATAGAAATATGGTTGAGCATACAATTTATTTCGTGTCTTTGAATTTTTCTCTTTAAATGTTATAGTCTAATATTTTACTCAATTTCCCTCCACATATTTTTGTATTTAAAAAAATTGCACTTCAATGGGAAATTACACTCTTAGAAATATTTAATGATTCCCCCTTGATCCACACCCTCAACACAGGGTTGACTAGAGTCAGCACTTGTTTTGTCAGACTTCTTAACTTCTGCCAATTATGAAAACTGAGATTTAATTTTCGGTTACAGAAAAAAATTCCCAGTCAGAACCATTGATATATTTGAAACTGTGGTTCATGTTAGTAATGATTCAAAAATGAAATATTTGTTTGAAAGGTTTTATATCTTATCAGATTCTCCCATATCCTTTACTAAAAAAAATTATGTCTATATGTGTCAAAATAAAAAGGAGTATAAGGAAAAAACTCAGTATGTTCAGCTAATTAGCACAAGTGAAAGAAACTAGATTGCCCAACTATGACACGACATAGGACTGTGCTGAAACAAGACTAATTAGAAATGACTTCAAATCACATGAGTTAGCTCTGCATAAAAGGAAAACATGGCAAGCAAATGTGGAAAAGAACACAGAACCAGAGACTTATACTCCATAGGTTCTTTTCCCACTTTTCTTATGGTTGTGCACTGTCAGTCTCTTACGCTGGTTCTTTTTCTATATCTATATCTTAAATGTGAATCTTCTTTGCATTTCTGCTTGTAGCACTTTTTTCTTTTACAATCCACCATACATCTGACCTTGGCCATTTTACTCATGCCCATTGTTTCCTGTATATATTTACCTCAGAAATAATTTTCAATGTTAAGTTATCTTCTCCCCCACTGCTACCAGCTAAATACATACCCTCCTCATCATATGCATGGACTATTGCTTCCTGACTCCAAGCTTTCTCTCCCTCATCCACCCCCACATCTGCTATTAAAGTAATTTTGCCACAATGTCCATCTTCTGTTAAAGTAATTTTGCCACAATGTAAATGTTAAGACATCATCATCCTGCTTCAAACCAATTAGTGGTTTGCCATTAATTATAGGACAAAGCTTAACTTCCTTAGCAAGGCATAAACACCCTTTATAAACTGGTAACTTCCTGCATCTCTGGCCTCAGCTCCGATCATTTTTTTTTCTTCCTAGGTTCCTAGTCCAACCCTACTGAATGACTTTTAGTTGCCCATATTTGTGGTACCTCTGTAGGAATGGAGTACAGGGGCAATATGCGGTGGTAGAAATGCTTTCCTTCCTTGTCTACTTGGTCAACTCCATTTTTTGAAACTTTGTTGACATGGTTCCTCCTCTACAAAGTCTTCCATTCCCTCCTACGAATATAGGACATAAAAATCTCTTCATTAGTTCTACAACTTGTGCATCTCTCACTCTTGGTATATATTAAACAATTATAACAGTTTACACATGTGTTTTTTCTGTTATAGACTATTAAGAAAAAAAACTACATATTTCATCTTTATATCTTCAACTCATGGCAGAGAGCTTAAAACAGAATAATGCATAATGGCCAGTTTATATATAGAATAGAGGAACTGATGTATGAATTTCCAAAAATGGATTTGAAATGAACAGCAATTTTCCAACATGAGAATCATTCTTGAAAACAGGTTCAAAACCTATTTTTTTTCCTTTAAATTTTGAAGCCTTGGGGAAAAACTTAAAGTCGGATGGAGAATATGTATTAGTGGCCAAACCTTTCATTTTAAAAGAGTGTCAAGTTTTCATGGAGTATAAAAATACCCCTAAGAAAGACAAACCTCCTATACTCTGGAACGTAGTGAGTTAGTTTCTCCCCACTAATCAGCATCAATACAGTAAAGGCTATGTCAGCACTTTTGTAATGAGGCAGCTGTTCGTAAATAGTTACAACATGATTATATTTGTGCACATTGGAAAAATGTTCAAAACATCTATACTGTGAGAATCAGCTATTATTAACTAACAACACAGCATTAAATTAAGCATATGTGCGCACATTTAACACCTTCACACACAGTTTGGATATCTATTACCTGAGTTAATTTTTGCGAGTTATAAGATGTGGTTATATTAAAGCAGTCTTGTTGCAAACAAGAGCTCTTACAATTTTGCAGCCCACAGGCTTGTACAGCTAAACAGTGACAGCACAATATTACAAAAGGAGAGTAAGTGACTCCCAACCTCGCCCCCGACACACACCCAGATGAAGACTTAGAGAATGGTTTGTGTTTGAAATGACTGCTATATTCCATAGCCTGATCCTCAGCTTTTACAGTCTGGCATTTCAATTTGCTATCTACGTCCATTTCTAGTAAGTTCTCAAGATTACCAAAGAACAGGGGCACCTGAGTGGCTCAGTCAGTGAGGTGTCTGCCTGGTTCGGGTCATGATCCCAGGGTCCTGGGATTGAACCCCTGCATGGGGCTCCCTGCTCAGTGGGGAGTCCGCTTCTCTCTCTGCCTCTGCCTCTCACCCACTCCCGCCCCTGCTCATGCTCTATCTCAAATAAATAAATCTTTTAACAAAATCGAACAAAATAAAAAATTAAGAAAAAAACTAAAGAAAAAAAGAAAAAAAAAGATTACCAAAGAACATTGTATACACAAGAATGTAAATTTACTGCTGGCTACAGTTTTCTAGTGGTTTGAGTTCTCATTTCTTCTCCAGATACAGCCTTCTTGAGTCATGCACCTGCAATGTTCAGTTAGAAATCCCAAATTTACTTGGTAAACTCCTTCTCCATCCGTAGAGCAAAGATAAGATTCCAAAACAAACCTCTTGAGCCATATTCTCCCAGATCTAAAAATTAAATTGTAATTCTATCTCCTACTCTGTATTTCAAACTTCCACTCTCTTTTCTCCATAACATCTTTTCACCTCCATCCTGGATCCTCCCTCTCTGCGTGGCTCCCCCAGCGCAGTCATTCTGTGTCCTGCCAACAGCCTGATAGTTCCAGACATAGCAGTCTGCCTGCAATTAACCCTCACCACCCTTCTTCCCCATACATGTCCCTGACGTTAAATACTCTTCTGCCAGCAACTTTGAACCTGCCTTCCTTGTCTGAGAGTGGCTAATGTGGTGCAAAGTCTAGGCTAAGGAATAAGAATGGTGCAAATTATGTAAAAGTTTTATGACACTTTCTATTGAAAGTATTAAAAAGTCTTTAATTATTAATGTAAATATGTCCTTGGGAGCCAATGTCTTTTTCCTCTAAAGTTCATCAAATTTCTAATTCAAGCCCTTTTAATTTATTTGAGATTCCATAGACTATCACTCCTCTCTTAATAAGCCTTTTACTCTGCTAGGCTACAGTACGGTTTGGGTTTTTCACTGATCAGGAACAACTGCTTCTGAGTACTGGCTCCCCAAGATTTAGATTTTAATCGCCTATTTACATGGAGCATTTTCTATGTTTTTTCAACCTCACATTTAAAATAATTTTTTCCCCATCACAGGGATTAATCTCATCCATGTTGTGTTCTTAGTTCCTGAAAAATGTCTCCCTAGAAGACAAAGGGAAGACTGGAACACTGGGCCCAGTCTGGGAGAGTGTTCTGGGCAACGTGGCACAACCCTGAATGTCCAAGAGCAGCCGTTAATAGAGAATGTGAGTGAAGGATGCATCTGGTGGAGAAAGTGAAATAATAAATCTAGCTGACTGTCCAACTACAGCATCATTTCAAAGATTTAAGAAAAGAAGGTAAAAGCAGTTATGATTTGTTTTGCCTTAAATGATATCAAAGTTGATTTCCCAGCAGTTCATATTATCTAGCTAGAGAAATGTTTTGAAATAATGAGTTCTCCTTCTAAAAAAAGGAGCTTATCATGTCCTGCAACATGCCAGTGTCTTATTAGGAGATAAATATTTTTATTTTTTATTATTGTGTACCTCTGTGGCATTCCATGATGGGAAAGGTGGCAACAAATACAACCGAGCCATAATTCAGAGCCAGATTACAGTCAGAAACATTCTTCCATAAAGAATTATGTCCTGAACTATCATGATCGTCTAGGATCCAAAGTAGAAAACTAATCAGAAGGAATAAAACCAGATACATAATTTCTGTTTTTTTTTCAAATATTGCAATTGAATAGTTGAACTTTTTTTTGTTGTTTTTAAGGACACATTAATGAAGAATACTGAATTTACTGAAATATGCATGTGGATTAGGAATGATTTCAACAGGCAGTCTATAAATAATTGCCAGAATTTATCCCCCAAACTTTCTATATTAGGTCTAAGTATTTTGGCTTAACTATATACTAAATTTCATAAGTGTACTAACTCTCTTGTATTACTGGTGTTCAAACCAAACTACTTTCCTCACCTCCTAAATTTTCTCATTTTCTAGATGACTGAGTTAAATTATTCACCTTGTTTTAGTAGTTTCCATAGCATAGAAAGAGTGCATAAACAATATAAATACAATATATGTTTTATAACATTTATAGATGTCATATATAACATGTTTATAATATATTTGTATATGTTATATATGTCACAATACAAATATAAACATAAACAATATAAATATAAAGGCTGTTTGGCTTATATAAATTTTTATACTCTTTGGCATTGTGCAGGGTGCCAGTTTTGAATGACAAATACAAATCAACAGTGATCAGGTTTTTAAATGATTGATTTTTCTATTGAGTGGTTTGTTTTTCACATGTACAGGGTACACAAACATCTATACTATAAATTTAGTATACATAAAATACATTCAAAATTTAATCTTTTAAAGGTAAGTTATAAAATACTATCAATTCTTCATTTAAAATCCAAAGAAGATGGCTTAAGATAGAAAAGCACATTTTGTGGAAATCCGAAATATTTGAAAGTATTTCCCCTACTCTTATGACTATAGGTCTTCTATTTTCTTTGTACAAACATGACTGCTCAACTCTGAAACAAAAATCAATGAAAAAAATTATTTTCAAGTGAATAATATTGGAACATGTTATAACACAACTCCCAGACAAGATGAATAGGTAAAATTTTGAAAGACAAAAGCACACACTAAAGACAGACTAAAAATAAACTACAAGTAATAGCTGACCTTCAAGGACCAGTAAAAAAAAAAAAAAAAAAACGGCATAGAGAGGATAAGAAAAAGGCAGAAAACTCAATCAAAAAAATGGGCAAAAGAGTTCAACAGATAATTCTAAAAGAGAATATCATAATGGCCAACGACCAAATAGAAATATGCAGTTTCACTAGTTATCAAGGAAATGCCAGTTAAACCTTCAGGGCAAGACCATTACACATCCTACAGAATGTGTCAATGAAAAGATGAAAAAATATCAAGAGTTGCTGAGAATATGAGTCAATTTATGCCCTGCTATTGGCTTCTAACTTGGTAAGCCCACTTTGGAAAATGGTTTAGCAACATCTACTAAAGCTAAATAACTGTTATGCTAAGTAAATGGCCTTCATCATCCATTCTAAGTTTTACTCAAGAGAAATGTGTACTTTTGTTCATCAAAAGATATCTACTAGAATACACACTATAAGTATGTTCTCAGTAACAAAAAACTGAATAGAATGGAGAGCTTATGTTATATTCACTCAATGATACACTATATAGAGATAAGAATGAACAATCTACAACCACTTGGAACAATATGCATGAAATTCAACAGACATAATGTTACAAGAAAACATAAAAAAGGTGCATGATGTTAATTGTACAACAGCAGGCAAAATTATGTTATTTTTTCCAATTTTTTGTTTGAAGTTTTTATTTAAATTCTAGTTAGCTAAACTATAGGGCATTAGTTATGATATTGTAAGTCAGGTTGGAGTTTATCTTTGGCCAGAATTGGTGAGGAAGGAACGACAGATCTAGAAGATGATACAAGACAGGCATCTGGGGTGCTGCTCATGATCAGTTATTTGGTCTGTGTGCTTAGTTACATGATTGTGCTCAGTTTGAGAAAACTCATTAAGTATTAATTTAGGATCAGTGACTATCATAATAAGCATTAATTAACAAATTTTAAAAATGTGCATCAATTTTCTAGGGCTTCTATAACAAAGTACTGTAAACTGGGTGTCTTAAACTTATTATCTCACAAGTTTGGAGGTTAAAAGTCCACGATGATGGTGTCGGGAGGCTGATTTTTTCTGAGGCCTCCCTCAGCGGTTTGTAGATAGCCACCTTCTCCCTGAGTCCTCACATGGTCTTTCCTCTATGTACGTCAGAAACCAAGTCTTATCTTTTCTTTCCCCCCTTCCCACCCCAAGTCTTTCCTTGTAAGGACATAAATCAGATTGGTGTGGGCCCATGACCTCATGACCTCACTTGGCCTGAATTACCTCTTTAGAGAACCTATCTCAAAATACAGGCATACATTGAGCTACTAGGGGGTTAAGACTTGAACATATGAATTTTGGGGTGACACAATTCAGCCCACAACTATATATAATAAGAAAAGCTCAAGAAAAAAAATTTTAAAAAGATGAGAAAAATGTTGAAAACGCATTAGACAACAGAAATTGTGTGTGGTTTTTTTTTAAGATTTTATTTATTTATTTGACAGAGAGAGACACAGCGAGAGAGGGAACACAAGCAGGGGGAGTGGGAGAGGGAGAAGCAGGCTTCCCACAGAGCAGGGAGCCCGAGGTGGGGCTCCATCCCAGGACCCTGGGATCATGACCTGAGCTGAAGGCAGCCGCTTAACGACTGAGCCACCCAGGCGCCCCCAGAAATTGTGTTTTTTATGATTAAAAACAAAAGATGATTCTTTTAAAAAAAAACTGAAAAAGAAAACCCTTTAGCAAAACCAATAAAAGAAAATAGAGAAAATAAGTAAGATAGAGAAGAGGAAAAAAGGGCACATAATTACGGATATAACAGATTTTTAAAGATACTATCGACAATATTTTTCCTATGTCGTTGTGAATTTACACAAGTGGACTTTTTTCTGGGGGGAAAACAACATAGGGAATATGTATTTCAATGGTAAAACATATAGAATAAAGCTCATCAGTGTTACATGGGTATTCATTATACTTTTTATTTTTTACTTTTCTGTATATCTAAGACTTCTTTTAACCTTTAGAAAAACTTAGGTATTTCAAATTATACCATTGTTTGTTATGGAATCAAAGAAAATTCCTAGGAATGAGTTATAACAGCAGTGATTGGTATCCTTACTCCTAGTACCTCATTAGGGAATAAGGAATAAGAGTCCTATGCTTTTTGTTTTCTATTGTAGTAAAGCAAAAAGGACTCCAAAATGTTGTGAGACTCAGGTCTCAAACTAAAGTGGAAAAACAAAGGAAAGTTTATGCTTTTTTTGCATCCTGACTTTCTTCTAGTTATCAAAGAAATTTTTGCTCCCTCAGCAGTGCAATATTTACAAGCCCTTGAGATTTGCCTCAAGAAATTCTCTAGGGCCCGTTCATTCTTAACTAGCAATATATTTTCTTTTGGTATTTTGTTTATTTAAGCATGTATTTATCAATTACCATATTTTAAATCTGTTTAACTAGGCTGTACTTTTTTTTAGTGATCCCTAATTTGATGCCTTTATTTATTTATTATCTCTTCATTTCTTTAACAAGCTTCTACTGAACCTTTGCCATGCATCATGCACAAGGCTGGATGCTGTGCCACTGCTAAGCCAAATCCACCTGCTGTTGATCATTAGGTAATTCAGCGATTCTCACACATTAACAGAGGACTCTCCTGGAGTCTTTTTAAAACATGGATTGCTGGGCTGCATCTTCACAGTTTCTCATGTGGTAGGACTGTGGTCCCGATATCTGTATTTCTAACAAGTGGCCAGATGATTTACACTATTTTCATATTTATATCTTGTACTAACAAAGGTTCATTTTAATAGCTCTTTTATCTTTTTTTAACTCCTCTATTATTTAAATAATTTATTTTTCTCCTCCTTAAACTCAGTGTTTATTTTGTTTTTAAATTTCTCCCATCATAAGACATGTCTCATTTTAAAACACACTGTTTTTGTTTTAGTTGCTTTTGTGTACTTGAAACAATTTCTTCTATGTCATCCTAATCATGGTGAATAATTCTTTTAGTGTACTGTTGGATTCAATTTGCTAGTATCTTGTTGAGAATTATTCACCATTATCAAGTGGGATTTAATCCTGGGCTGCAAGGGTGGTTCAATAGTCACAAACTAATCAAGATGATACACCACATTAATAAAAGAAAGGATAAGAACTATATGATCCTCTCAATAGATGCAGAAAAAGCATTCAACAAAGTACGGCATCCATTCTTAATAAAAACCCTCAATGAAGTAGGGACAGAAGGAACATACCTCAACATCATAAACGCTATATACAAAAGACCCGCAACTAATATCATCTTCAATGGGGAAAACTGAGAGCTTTTCCTCTGTGGTCAGGAATAAGACAGGGATGTCCACTCTCACCACTGCTGTTTAACACAGTATTGGAAGGCCTAGCCTCAGCAATCAAACAACAAAAATAAATAAAAGGCATCCAAATCAGAAAGGAAGAAGTAAAACTTTCACTATTCACAGATGACGTGATACTCTATGTAGAAAACCTGAAAGACTCCACCAAAGAATTGCTAGAACTCATACATGAATTCAGCAAAGTCACAGGATACAAAATCAACATAATCTGTGACATATCTATACACCAATAATGTAGCAGCATAAAGAGAAATCAAGGAATTGATCCCATCAACAAGTATACTCAAAACCATAAGATACCTAGTAATAAACTTAACCAAAGAGGTAAAAGATCTATGTTCCTCCTAATATTCTTTATCTTATATTAATTTCTGCACTTAAACTTGCCAAAAATCTAAAGCTTTTTCCCCCACACATTTTCAACTCCCTGCTTTTATAAAAATCTCCAAGTATGAGAGGTACAGGAGCCAGCCAAACTTTAAAGAGAGGAATATGGAGGCCTTCTCTGGACTGCCTACTTACCCCACCCCACAATTACCCTTATAGGCCTACTTCCCATTACAGTTTCCACATTCCCATTATAGATGGCTCTCCAAAGAACAATAGACTCAAAGAATCAGTCACAATCAGTGACATAAACCCACCATACCAAAGAACTATTTCATTTGCTGGACCAATATTGCTTTCTATGTCATCCTGTTTTGACATCCTGTGATGTACATGTCCTAATATCCATTATCTTCCAACCAGGCAATTACAGAACTAGAAAGAAGATACACAGATTACATGACAAGAATCAAAGTATGCCACTCATGGAAGCTCAAATGCAGAGAGGTTAGCTTAATACACTGATTTAACTCTAATGAGAAAAACTCTGATGTTGAAATTCACCAGAGAAGATAACCTAACTTGTTCTAATCAACCTAATAGCAGCCTGCTTCTCACCAATAAAAATACAGCAGTATTTAAAATAGCTAAATAAGCTATAATTTAACATGTTATTAGATTACCACTTTGGTTTCTGACCTCTAAACTAAGCAGTTTTGGACAAGTTTAAAATGCTGCCAGCAAGTTTGCCCTAACACTGCAATACTTCTCAGGCCTATGCCAACCATGGTGGTCATTTCCTAGTGGATGTCAAGGAAATAGACTCAAAGAGTGTTTACAAAGTGCTTTATGTAAATTGGTGTGCAATTACTTTAAAAGAACATTTTTGGGTCTGTACTGTAAATAGCCCACCTCAAAGCAACTGTAACTATTTTTATGCTGGCTATTTCTTTTTATAGTTGGTTAATTAAAACCTTCTGCTGAAGATACCTATGAACTACTCATGAAAATCCTTTTCTGGGCTCAAAACAGAAAGGAACATCTGAGCAAAAGCCCTAAATTACCCATTCTTCAGGGGCAATCTATACTTGCTTTTTGTAAACCATTTTGCCGTGTTTCTTTTTTCTTGTCAATCCAATCAGTTAATGATTTTGTTAAATTTTATAATATAATCCAATTTAACAAATTGGTAATGTCCAAAATTTACTCCAAATCTTTTTCTTCACTCATAACCTGGACTGGAAAATAAAAAACAAAAACAGAAACCCATACAATAACAACAACAAAACCCTTAATTTAAATTTCCCCTTCCCTCCATTCCTCTCTCCAGTCTTCTCCACTTTCTTGCTTTTCATCCAGAGTAAGTCCGCAAGAATGTAAATAAATAAATACTAAACATAAACTTGAAATTATAAAATTTAAAAAACAACTTGATAAATCTGTGTCTCCTGGCTCTATGCACTTAGTCAAAAGCTTTTCTTCTTTTCCAATTGGGGAAAAAACCCACATCACATAAATTTACCTTCTCAATATTTTAAAGGGTTCAGTTCAGTAATGTTAACTATATTCACGTTGTTGTACAAAAGATAATTACAACTTTCTCTTCTTGCCAATCTGAAACTCTATACCCATTAAGCAGCAACACCCCAATTTCTTCCTTCCCCAGCCCCTCGAAACAACTATTCTATTTTGTTTCTATGAGTTTGATTAGTTTACATATCTTATATAAATGGAAACATACAAATGCTGTATTTGTCTTTTTTTTTACTGGCTTATTTCACTTATGATAATGTCTTCAAGATTCATCTATGTTGTAGCAATGACAGGATATCCTCCTTTTTGAAACCTGAATAATATTCCACTGAATGAATACAACACATTTTTTTATCCACTCATCTGCCAATGGACATTTAGGTCACTTCCAATTTTTGGCTATTGTGAATAATGCTGCAATAATTATAGGTGTGCAAATATCTCTTCAAGATCCTGCTTCCAATTCTTTTGGATATTTACCTAGAGGTGAAATTGCTGGACCATATAGTAATTCTGTTTTTAATTGTTTGAGGAACTAACTTGCTGTTTTTCATAGAGGCTACACCATTTTACATTCTCATCAATAGTGCATCTGATTTTTTCCACATCTTCACCAACACTTGTTAATTTTTGTTCTTTTGATAATGATCATCTTAATGGATGTGAAGTGATTTCTCATTATGATTTTGATTTGCATTTCTCTAGGGAAGAGTAATGTTGAGCATCCTTTCATATGCTTGCTGGTCATTTGTATATCTCCTTTAGAGAAATATCTATTCAAGTCCTTTGCCTATTTTTAACTGGGTTTGTTTTTTGTTGTTGTTGTTGAGTTGTAGGAGTTCTTTATATATTCTGGATATTAACATCTAAACAGATACATAACTTGCAAATATTTTCTCCCGTGCCATGTGGTGCCTTGTCACTCTGTTGTTTCCTCTAACATACAGTTTTATGTAGTCCCATTTGTCTATTTTAACTCTTGTGGCTTGTGCTTTTGGTGTCATATTCAAGAAATCATTGCCAAATCCAGTGTCATGAAGCTTTCCCCATGTTTTCTTCTGGGAGTTGTATAGTTTTATGCAGTACATATAGATCTTTAGTCCATTTTGAATTAAATGTGTATTCTGTAAGAGTCCAATTCTTCTTTCCAATATGGGTATCCAGTTTTCCCAACACCATTTGTGGAAGAAATGTTCTTTCCCCGTTGTGTGATTTTGGCACTCTGGTCAGGTACCATTTGACAATGTGCACAAAGGTTTATTTCTGGACTCTCTATTCCATTCGACTGTATGTCTATCTTTATGTCAGTACCACACTGTTTTAATTACTCTATATTTATAATCAGGAAGCATGAGGGCTCCTTTTATTTTTCTTTTTCCAGATTGTTTTGGCTATTCAAGGCCTCAAATCTTAATCCCTGCATGTCTACAGATGCCCCTGTGTTCCCTTGGATCCGAGAAGACACGGCATTCAATCTTGTTTGTTGTCATCAAGTTTATTTCTAAGTCTACAACAGTATGATAGAGAACTTGTCACTGCATGTAATGTCTGAAGCACAGTGTTTGGTACAAATTAGATAACTTCAGCACCTACTATGGATGATTAGTTCAACTCTTGCCTCCTGGGTAGCAATTCTTTAAGGCAAGATGTTTCACTTCCTAGTAGTTGCTTGGAAAAGGTCCGTGGCAAACCATTAAAGAGATTTTGAGTCAAAATTTTTTGATTTCTCTCTCACAGATCTTTCTACGTTGTGGCCAAGTTCCCTAAAAGTGACAGTCTCATGATAAGATCCAGCTCCTCACAAAATGGTTGATGAGGAAGAAATGTGGACTGCAGTAGATAAGGTCTCCATGTGCTTAAATTACCTTCTTATTTTAAGACAAGGCTATGCCTGATCGGCAGTGGCAGGCACCCTGCTTCTGATAGAAAACAAAGATGCACTATCAAGGAATAGAAAGGCTCTATCAAGACCCATTTCACTATTGATTGCTGCATAGTCATCAACCCAGTATTTTCTCTTTCCTTCTCTCCTGATTCAGAGCTAGGGACTGATAATTGGTCCCTTTTTTATTTTTAATTGTAACTTTATTTCAAAATCTTATTACCTTTCTCTCACAGTGACCTTGATTAGAGCTTCCATAACGATTGTGATACAATTTTTAACTCTGAATCTCGCCAGGAAACTGTCAGGGACTGGGAGGGTAAATGGGTCATCAGTCCTGTACTCACAGAAAAGTTCTCAAACACTGGATTCTGAATGCTCTCTTTCCAGAACTCAGAGCAACTATTATCCTTACTATCAACTGTATAGTAAAACTTGTAAGCAAGTTTATTTTTAAAATATACACCCATTATGTTCTATCTAATAAATATTCAAGCTTATTTTGTATGATATTAAATACATGTCAGCATTACAGCACTGTATTGAAACTGCATTTTTAAATCAGCATCTTCACCAGTTCAGAAGAGTACATAGCTCTCCCTTACTCTGAGTTTTTACTACCATCTTCAAAAATATAAATACATTTCTTCATGCTAATTTATTCTACTTTGAATATAAAAGTAACAGTACGCTGAGACTACATTAACCAAATGAAATGTGTTACTGATAAATAAAAAATACATGCACAGAATTTTTGTCTGCTTTCAAAACAAGTCGTTTGATTTACTTTCTCAGAGCCTACTGGCTTACTTTTACTACCAACATAACTATGACCTCGGCAACTATGTTAACTCAATAACTATGGCACAGAAATTCGAATTTAGGTTAAGTATGGTTGTGGAGTTTTATTAAATTATTTCTTGAAAGCAAAAGAATTGGACCCTACAAATAATCCACTCACCTAAGTAATTGTAAGAATGAACTATTATTGCCATAAAATGGGTTTGTCTTGTTTGTGAGTAGGCAACACTGCTCTTAGAAAATCTGCAGGGAGTCAGCAGCTAAACCCGCGTCATCTCTCATTTACCAGACTGCGCATGGCAGGTTTCACATGGCAATGAAAACACATTATAGATGCTTTTCACCAAATGTTACTAAGCTTTCATCAAAGTGAAGGTCTATGCTCAAAGAATAGCTTTTCAGCTGCTCATGTATGGCATGAATTCCTAGTCTCCACCAAATCCAAAATGGCCCTGGAAGGAGATAGAAGAGTAGATGTCAAAGACCCTTTGGGTTCCTGGCAAGCTTGGTTCTCCTCCTTGAGCTTTGAAGTTTGGAATCAGTTTGAATTCTAAGGGGAAAAATTTTATAAGATTATCCTTTCAACTTGGCCTAGGTTGAAAAAGGGATTATTACTTCCTTGAGGACAAAAACTTTCACTAGCTGCCAACACTATCTCGTTATAACCTTTGAGTAGAAAGTCAGAAAAGTTGCTATTGAATTCAGGAGAAAGGATGTTTTTTCCTGCTTATCTTCCAAGAACAAAGGTATCCAGCTACACAGGGTAATGACTGACAAAAAGAGGATGGCTGCTCTTCACATATTTAAATGGATAATTTAAAATGTTTCAGAAAAAGGGAGAGTAGACAAATCTGTTCCTCTTTACTGACCCCTAAATTGTTCAGTCAGTCAGACAGCTCCTTTCAGAGAGGCATCTTAGGTGTGAGGGGAATGTAACATCATGTCCCATGAAGTTTAATATATTCATATCATTTCAATATTGTAACCACCACTAAAAATAGATTTTTTTATTACGCTCATTTTGGAGGTATGGACACTAAGACATAAGGGGCCTGGGGAAGAGAGGACATCTGCTGTTCCATCAGTAAAAAGCAGTTAGACCAACATTGGAACCCGGCTCTACATGGTGCTAAAAACATGCCTTTCTGACTCTACCAGAGATCTTAATTTGATACTCTGAGGGTCAGAAATGATCCACAGACTGTTTTGTTTGGCCTGCATCATGATTTGGAAAACTTTAGAATTATATGCCAAACTTTTTTAAAAAGATTTTACATATAAAACTGAAAAATCTGGCATTTCACTTTCTGGGGACAACTGATTGGAGCTCAACAGTGGTTGTTTTCCTTTGTTGGGGCAGGGCTTCACCACAGATATCCTAATTCCTTTTATACCGCTCTCACTGGTGTTTAGAGATTTACATTACAGTGCTTTTTTATTTCTTGTTATGGACTGAATCGTGCCCCCTTAGGAATTCCTGTCCTGAATCCTTAATCTCCAAGGTGACTCTACTTGTAGACAGGGACTTTACTAAGGTAATAATGGTTAAATGAGGTCAGAGAGTGGAGCTCTAAACTGATAAGACTAGTGTTCTTATAAAAAGAAGAGACCCCAGAGATCTCTCTCTCTCTCCACTATACAGACAAAACAGGTGAGCACCAGCAGGAAGAAGTCTGCTGCAAGCCAGAAAGAAAAGTCTCCCCAGAAACCACCTCTGTTTGTACCTTGATCTCGAACTTCTAGCTTCCTCGACTGTAAGAAAATAAAGGTTTGCTGCTTTAGCCACCAATGTTGTGGTATGATATTAAGACATGCTGATCACACTTTTCACTCATATTCAGCTATCTTCATTCATTTTATTTCTGTTATGTGCCTGGTCCCTTTACCTGCATTTACTATATGATGGTTTTTTTACCCTGCCAAAGAGAAAATACCTTGAGTTATACTAATTTTAAAATTCTCATTTTAGGAGGCGGAGCAAGATGGCGGAGGAGTAGGAGACCTGGATTTCGTCTGGTCTCAGGAATTCAGCTGAATAGGGATCAAACCATTCTGAACACCTACGAACTCAACAGATCGAAGAAGAGAGTAGCAACAACTCTCTGAACAGAGAAGCGACCACTTACTAGAAGGTAGGACGTGCGGAGAAGTGAATCCGAGGCAATATTCTGGAGGATAGACGGCGGCGGAGGGGGCCTCCGTTGGCCGCTTCTGGCAAGTGATAGAGCCGCGGAGCACAAAATTGGAACTTTTAGAAGTCGGTTCTGCTGAGGGACGTCACTCCGGTGGCTAAGCGGGAGGTGGAAACCTCCCGGGACAGTGTGGACTCAGGACCCTCGGGGTCACAGAAAGACCGGGGGTGCCTGAGTGCGGCAGAGCTCCCAGGTATCGGAGCGGGGAAGCCGGCTGCAGAGACAGAGCTGAGGCGCAGGCTCTCAGCTCGGGGTTTGCCATAAACTGTGATCCGCGGCCCAGTCGGGCCACTGCTCCTCCAGCAGGGACCCAACAAGAGGCAGATCCAGGGAGACCCCTCTTCCTCCCCCCGGAGGAGTGGCGCAAGAGCACACCACAGGATCTGCTGGGTTTGGAGACTCCACACGGGGTCGGGTGCCAGAGATAGAAACGCTTGATCACAGGCCAGGTGAGCACACAGTGCGGCTGGAGACCAGGGAGACGGGAGTGACTGTTTTTCTCTGAGGGCACACTGAAGAGCGGGGCCCCGAGTTCTCAGCTCCTCCAAGTGGAGATTGGGAGGCCACCATTTTCACCCTGGTCCTCCAAAGCTGTACCAGAGCTTGCAGGGAACAAAAGCTCCTGAGAGCAAACCCAAGCAGCTTGCCTAGCCTAGACCAACAAGGGTGGGGCAATTCCGCCTCCGGCAAAGACATTTGGGAACCACGGCAACAGGTCCCTCCCCCAGAAGATCACCACAAACAGCCAGCAAGCCAAGAACAAGTTTGCCAATCAAGGAAACGGGAGAACTCCAGCGCTAGGGGAATACTGCACATAGAATTCATGGCTTTTTTTTACCATGATTCATTAGTTTTTAAAAGTTAATTTTTTTAACTTTTTTTAATTTTTCTTTTCCCTTATTCAACCAACATCTTATCAATCCCCTTTTTTAAAAAAACATTTTTTATTTTTCATTTTTAGAGTCATATTTTATCCCTTCATAGTAGTTACCCTTATTTTTGGCATATATATATATATATATAAGTTGTTCTCTCTTTAAAATATTGAGATACAGTTTCTTCTAACAGATCAAAATATACCCTAAATCACTAGTATATCTTTGTTCTAGTCTCCTGCCTGATCACATTCTCTCCCTTTTTTTTTCCTTTTTTTTTAAATCTTCTTTCTTTTTTCAAACAACTTCTTATCTTATCAATTCCTCTTATAAAATCTTTTATAATTTTCATCTTTACAGTCATCTTCCATCCCTTCATTCTATCAACCCTTATTTTGTACATATATAAGTCTTTCTTCCTTTAAAATTTTAGGAGGCACTTTTTTCTAACAGACCAAAATACACCCAAAATCTAGTGTGTGGCACTGATCTATGCAATAGCCTGATCATATTTGATCATATTCTGTTTTTTTTGTATTGTTCTGTTTTTGTTTTTATCTTTTTCTTTTTTTTTTTTTTTCCTTTCTTTTCTCCTTCTTTTTTCTTTCTTTCCCTTTCTTTTCCCCTGGTTTCCGGTCTTTTCTGATTTCTATAGAGTATATTGGCTGGGGATGTAGTTAACTGGTTAGCATTTTGTTCTCTCATTCATCTGTTTTCCTCTGGACAAAATGACAAGACGAAAAAACTCACCTCAGCAAAAAGAACAAGAGATAGTACCATCAGCCAGGGACCTACTCAATACGGACATTAGTACGATGTCGGACCTAGAGTTCAGAATCATGACTTTAAAGATACTAGCTGGGCTTGAAAAAAGTGTGGAAGTTATTAGAGAAACCCTTTCTGGAGAAATAAAAGAACTAAAATCTAACCAAGTCGAAATCAAAAAGGCTATTAATGAGGCACAATAAAAAATGGGGGCACTAACTGCTAGGATAAATGAGGCAGAAGAGAGAATCAGCGATATAGAAGACCAAATGATGGAAAATAAAGAGGCTGAGAAAAAGAGAGAGAAACAACTACAGGATCACGAGGGCAGAATTCGAGAGATAAGCAATACGATAAGACAAAACAACATTAGAATAATTGGGATCCCAGAAGAAGAATAAAGAGAGAGGGGGGCCGAAGGTATATTGGAGCAAATAATAGCAGAAAACTTCCGTAATATGATGAAGGAAACAAGCATCAAAATCCAGGAGGCAGAGAGAACCCCTCTCAAAATCAATAAAAATAGGTCAACACCCCGACATCTAATAGTAAAACTTACGAGTCTCAGAGACAAAGAGAAAATCCTGAAAGCAGCTCAGGAGCGAGATATGTAACCTACAATGGTAGAAACATTAGATTGGCAACAGACCTAGCCACAGCGACCTGGCAGGCCAGAAAGGACTGGCATGATATCTTCAGAGAGCTAAAGGAGAAAAATATGCAGCCAAGAATATTATATCCAGCTAGGCTCTCATTGAAAATTGAAGGAGAGATCAAAAGCTTCCAGGACAAACAAAAACTAAGGGAATTTGCAAACACGAAACCAGCCCTCCAAGAAATATAGAAAGGGGTCCTCTAAGCAAAGAGAGAGCCTAAAAGCAGCATAGATCAGAAAGGAAAACAGACAATATACAGTAACAGTCACCTTACAGCCAATACAATGGCACTAAATTCATACCTTTCAATAGTTACCCTGAATGTAAATGGGCTCAATGCCCCAATCAAAAGACGCAGGCTATCAGATTGGATTAAAAAACAAGACCCATCAACATGCTGTCTGCAAGAGACTCATTTTAGACCCAAAGACACCCCCAGATTGAAAGTGAGGGGGTGGAAAACCATTTACCATGCTAATGGACACCAAAAGAAAGCTGGGGTGGCAATCCTTATATCAGACAAATTAGATTTTAAAACAAAAACTGTAATAAAAGATGAGGAAGGACACTATATCCTACTTAAAGGGTCTATCCAAAAAGAAGATCTAACAATTGTAAATATCTATGCCCCTAACATGGGAGCAGCCAATTATATAAGGCAATTAATAACAAAAGCGAGGAAACACATTGACAACAATACAATAATAGTGGGGGACTTTAACACTCCCCTGACTGAAATGGACAGATCATCTAAGCAAAAGATCAACAAGGAAATAAAGACTTTAAATGACACACTGGAACAAATGGACTTCACAGACATATTCAGAACATTCCATCCCAAAGCAATGGAATACACATTCTTCTCTAGTGCCCATGGAACATTCTCCAGATTTGATCACATCCTAGGTCACAAATCAGGTCTCAACTGGTACCAAAAGTTTGGGATTATTCCCTGCATGTTTTCAGAAATGGGTGCATTCCTAGAGATGTATCAACTACCAAAATTGAACCAGGAAGAAATAGAAAACCTGAACAGACCTATAACCACTAAGAAAACTGAAGCAGTCATCAAAAATCTCCCAACAAACAAAAGCCCAGGGCCAGATGGCTTCCCAGGGTAATTCTATCAGACATTTAAAGAAGAATTAATACCTAGTCTCCTGAAACTGTTCCAAAAAATAGAAATGGAAGGAAAACTTCCAAACCCTTTTATGAGGCCACCATTACCTTGATCCCAAAACCAGACAAAGACCCCATCAAAAAGGAGAATTACAGACCAATATTCTTGATGAACATGGATGCCAAAATTCTCACTAAAATACTAGCCAATAGGACCCAACAGTACATTAAAAGGATTATTCACCATGACCAAGTGGGATTTACCCCTGGGCTGCAAGGTTGGTTCAACATCCGCAAATCAATCAACGTGATACAATACATTAACAAAAGAAAGAACAAGAACCATAGGATCCTCTCAATAGATGCAGAAAAAGCATTTGACAAAGTACAGCATCCTTTCTTGATCAAAACTCTTCAGAGTATAGGGATAGAGGGTACGTACCTCAATATCATAAAAGCCATCTATGAAAAACCTACAGCGAATATAATTCTCAGTGGGGAAAAGCTGAGAACTTTTCCCCTAAGGTCAGGAATGCGGCAGGGATGTCCACTATCACCACTGCTCTTCGACCTCAGCCGCACAAACTTCTTCCTAGAAACATCGCCAAAGGCAAGGGAAGCAAGGGCAAAAATGAACTCTTGGGATTTCATCAAGATAAAAAGCTTTTGCACAGCAAAAGAAACAGTCAACAAAACCAAAAGACAACCGACAGAATGGGAGAAAATATTTGCAAATGACATATCAGATAAAGGGCTAGTATCCAAAATCTATAAAGAACTTATCAAAGTCAACACCCAAAGAACAAATAATCCAATCAAGAAATGGGCAGAAGACATGAACAGATATTTTTCCAAAGAAGACATCCAAATGCCCAAAAGACACATGAAAAAGTGCTCAACATCGCTCGGCATCAGGGAAATCCAAATCAAAACCTCAATGAGATACCACCTCACATCAGTCAGAATGACTAAAATTAACAAGTCAGGAAACGACAGATGTTGGCGGGGTTGCAGAGAAAGGGGAACCCTCCTACACTGTTGGTGGGAATGCAGGCTGGTGCAACCACTCTGGAAAACAGTATGGAGGTTCCTCAAACAGTTGAAAATAGAGCTACCATACGATCCAGCAATTGCACTACTGGGTATTTACCCCAAAGATAAAAATGGAGGGATCCGAAGGGGTACGTGCACCCCAAAGTTTATAGCAGCAATGTCCACAATAGCCAAACTGTGCAAAGAGCCAAGATGTCCATCGAAAGATGAATGGATAAAGAAGAGGTGGTATATATACACAATGGAATATTATGCAGCCATCAAAAGGAATGGGATCTTGCCATTTGCAACGACATGGATGGAACTGGAGGGTGTTATGCTGAGTGAAATAAGTCAGTCAGAGAAAGACATGTAACATATGACCTCACTGGTATGAGGAATTCTTAATCTCAGGAAACAAACTGAGGGTTGCTGGAGTGGTGGGGGGTGGGAGGGATGGGGTGGCTGGGTGATAGACATTGGGGAGGGTATGTGCTATGGTGAGCACTGTGAATTGTGCAAGACTGTTGAATCACAGATCTGTACCTCTGAAACAAATAATGCAACATATGTTAAGAAAAAAGAAAAAGAAGAAGATAGCAGGATGGGAAGAATGAAGGGGAGTAAGTCGGAGGGGGAGACGAACCATGAGAGACGATGGACTCTGAAAAACAAACTGAGGGTTCTAGAGGGGAGGAGGGTGGGGTGATGGGTTAGCCTGGTGATGGGTATTAAAGAGGGCACAGTCTGCGTGGAGCACTGGGTGTCATGCACAAACAATGAATCATGGAACACTACATCAAAAACTAATGATGTAATGTATGGTGATTAACATAAGAATAAAAAATTTAAAAAAATTCTCATTTTAACCTGGTGCTCATCAGATTATTCTAAAATTTTGGAGGGTCAAGATATAGATTTATTAGAAAATGATAGTGTATAAGATTTTGATGTGAAGTATCCTATTAAGTACATCTTAGGGAATATATTTAGACTTCCTCCCAAAGGAGAAAAATGTTGATGAAACAGTGAGATTGTATTTATGGGAAAGCATGCACAGGATATTTAGGAGGATGTTCACCACAGTAACTAGGCAGAGAAAGTGGCTTAAACTTTTCTATAAATTATAAATTATTTACAAAGGGAATGCACCATTTTTACATGATCACAAACTACTTATGACCTGTTTGCCTCTGTATCCCCAAGACCTTCACAATGTAGGTGCTCAACAAATACTTATGAAGAGAAGGAGTAGATATCCCAGACCCAACACAGCTCAAAGGAAGTAGACTAAATCCAAGAGACCTGGTTTCATTCCCAAGTCCTTCGGTAACTCTGCAATGTTATGTAACTCCCTAAACTTAGCCCAGACTTATTTTTACCTTAAGTTAGCCAAAGGAGAGGATTAAATTCACATTTTGCCTATGTATATGAACACTCTTAAGATCCCAGGACAGAGACTGATTTAAACTCTTATAAATGGGGTTGTTCCAATAAATAGCAAACTTGTCCTTCAAACAGTGGATAACAGTCCTCTGAGCCAAGGCAGTGATGCATTCTATACCTGTCCCTTAAATACACGTACTGGCAAAAGGATGAAAAAGAATTGATGCAATGGGCCTCTAGATAAGAAACACTCATCCCAATAAATCAGTGAGAAACAATTTTTACTATGTTATCATTTAAAAAATCTTTCAGAAATTTGACCTTTAACTAAATGTCTAAGGAAAATGTACAAATAAATGAATGTATTGTTACTGGACTCTGATTTTGAAACACACGTTGAGGGAATGAATAAAAGTCATTTTTAATACTAGATGAACACTGATGAAGAAATGCTCCAGTGTATTCTATGTAATCTCAAAGAGTTAATGTATTTGTAGAAGCATCTAATTTATTCTCTGGGAGCAATTATGTAGTAGAGCAATTAAATTTGTTCAAATAGTTTATGAACATGTTTTTTGATAATATTATGCCAAATTAATTACAGTAATGTCTTTTTTAAAAAGTTAATGTATTTTCCATGATTTCAAATTCTATAATTGCATAGAAATTACCTACCTTCCTTTATTCCTACCTGATCTTTTTTTTCACATGCTGTTCTTTGACAGAAATAGTTTTTTAAACAATTATATTAATTAATGGTGCTAATAACCGTACTTAAGAAAATAAAATGAAAAGCCCATTCACTTCATGAACCTCTTGACATTCAAAGAATTCTGTCATGAAATGTTTGGTAAGAGATGAGACTTTCAAAATTTAGAGGTCATTAGAAAATTCTGGAAATATTTTTTAAGAACACAAAGCACAGGCATCTCCAAACATGTAAATCTATACAAAACATTCAAACTACACTCCATGAATTTACACTATGTTTGACATATGGGCTATACTGTTCCTGGAAATAAGGTACACCATATATTTTAATCATCATTGTATGAAAGTAGATTATTTTTAACCTCCTCTCTACCAACAAACCCCACACTCAGCGCACTTCCAAATTTTACTGAATAGCCAGAAGAGTGATATAACTCGCTGCTAGATGTTGAAAGAAGATGTGTTTGTGTGAGTTTGTTTCTTTTTATGTGTGTACCTGCTTGCATTATATTGTACTGAAAATATGGGAAGATTTTTTTCATTGTGTGAACTATCAGTCTTCTAGGATAAAACTCCTCTTATTATCATTAAAAGTCATACAATCAATGTTCAATAAATTTTTACTCATCACCAACTCTATGCCAGATAATTTTTGCTACACACTCAAGATTAGTAAATAAGACAGGGTCCTGGCCCTGTGAAATTTGCCATCTAGTGGAGAAAGACAAAAATAAGGTATTATCAGTATGATGAGTATTAAAAGTAAACGAGCAAAAGAGAGCAGTGGGGTGTTAGGGGAATGTATAGCATGTCCATCTAACTTACTTTAGAGAGTCAAGGAGGACCTCAAGAAGGAACATGTTTAAGATGAGACTCAAAGAATTAATAACACTGAACCAGACAATGATGGGGAAAGAGAATTTTGGACAGATTGAGAAGCCCAGCTCTGCATGAAGTCCTGTAGCATAGAGAGGGAAAGGGTAAGTCTACAGATAATGGTGAGATAAAAAGAGAGTCCTTGAGCAAAAGGAGGACAGAAAAATGAGAGAAGAGATAAGAATAACTTTGCAATATGTGAAAGATAACAGGATTCTTTCCCAAAAGTAATTTACAATCGATGTATGAGAATGTATCACACATGCAAAGCATAAAAAATACATTTGTAGGTCAAGATGATAAGTAAAATAAACAGAATTGCATACTATAGACTGTATATAGCCTAACAAAAATATTTAGAGGATTTTGGTAATATTTTCTATTTCAAAACCTTTACAATAATGAGTTATCTTTAGTAACTGGATTTATCTCTCTTATTTTAAATTCAACAGAAATAGAAAGTATATTAGGTAAAGGCTTTTGAAGAATCTGAAAAATAAAGAGAAAATACAAACTTACGACAGAAAAATTAAAATAAAAATACTCCATGAGCAAGTGTAAATTAAGGGGTTAACATCAAAAATAAAAGACTGAAGAGTTAAGATTACAATATTTCAAATAGTTATTTAAAAAGAAGGATTCAAACAATTATTTATGTTCACCAAAGACAATTGAGGAAACAGCCATTTTAGGTCATAAGTAGTTTTCTGAGAAGGGATTATATTTATCTACAAATTTTCCCTTCTTAATGGCTGAACTCAAATTAATATAATACATTATTAATACAACTGAGTGTAGAGTGTAACAGATGTTCTTATTTTCCTGTCTGTGGTGCTCAACTCTGTTAACCATATGTCAAATACACACACACACACACACACACACACACACACACACACACACGCCTCTTAATCATGTCAAATTCCATCATAGTAAGATTGTATGCTACATTGTGAGTATATTTTATGCTACTATGATTTCTGGAGAAGGAGTAATTGGATATTTTGAGATGTTTGAACGATTCAGGCTCTTTCTTCATCAGAGATAAAACAAGGAAGCCAAGTGGTCAGGTGGGGGTTTATCAGAATGCCAATTTTTGGTGGAGAGCTCACTTTAGTTCAGTCATAATCAGACCTTTTCTTTTACCTATTGCTACAGAACTACAGATGATAGAAGTTTGGATATTTTCCCAAAAATGACTTTGAGAGCAAAGACAGAAGAAGCAACTGTGGTTTTGTTCTGCTTAAGCATGGCCCCATTACAGTTTTGTAAACACTGAAATGATGAGCCAAATCAGAAAATCGTGTGCTATTTAATGTTTGGCCAATGACTCACAAATGCCTGATGAGGGATTTTTTTTTTTCTTACCAAACCTGGCTACCATCCAGAACCCAGAGGAAAATGTTAGAGAGGCTGTGCTTCCTTTCTATGCCTAGCAACAAAAGTTGAAAAGGTAAAGAGAGGGGCACCTGGGTGGCTCAGCCATTTGGGCGTCCAACTCTTGATTTTGGCTCAGGTCATGATCTCAGGGTCCTGACATGGAGTCCCAAGTCAAGCTCTGAACTGGGCATGAAGCCTGCTTAAGATTTCCTCTCTCCTTCTGCCCCCCATCCCCATGCGTGCTCTCTCTTTCTCTCTCTCTCCCTAAAAAAAAGGGGGAGGGGAAGGTAAACAGAGTTTCAGAAATGTTTTGATGTGTTAAGAGATTCTTAACAACGTAGCAACCTAGCAGGTGTACTGCATCTACAGAGATGATTTTCCCCGAGTTAGGTCCAAATCTTCCCATCTTATGGCTGTAGCAATAGCACTAAAGAGATTTGAAAAAAAAAGAAATGTCTGTTTGTTTATAAGTACTCCCAAATACTTCATAAACACCGATTCTAAGGTTAGAAATAGTAACAGTGGACTGTATAGACCCTTTCTCTTGGCAATATTTCAATGAAGTCTTTTAGGTCTTGTCAGTTAGTGCTGATCATTGCCTGAATACTGCAAAAGGGCTGTCTCAAAGCACTTTCCATAATGGGCATCCCACTAAAAGAGCAAACTTTCTAGTACTTTTTCCCCTGGAAAAGGATACTGAAACACGGTTTTGCAATGCAACATTACAATAGACAGAAAGTACGTCTATAAGCCAGATAAACTGATTTTAGAGTGGGCATTTATTGAAAATAAAATGGTTTAATTTGTTCTGATTTTAAAAGAGTCCAAGTTTTTGTTTTCCATGGGAGACAAGGAAAGACTAGATGCATAATCATTTTCTTTCTTTTTTTTTTTTTTTTTTTGGCATATCTCCTGTGAAGCAAATGCTGTTGGTGCCTGCTCATATCTCAACTGCCTCCACATGTCACACAGAGTCCGTATCTTATCTGGATTAACAATCTTGCCCACACAACAGGCCAGACATGCCAAAAAGTTATGCCCCCAAATTGCCCTCACACAGAGGGAGGTAAATCTTGAATATAAATTAATCATCCCTAAGTGAAATAATGTTGAGATGTCTTCCACACATCTGTCAGAGACTTCAGAGAAGATTGACAATAGGCAGCCCACTCAATAACACCCTTCATTAGCTTTCCCAGCACTCTCTAACAGCGCTTCCTGAGAGCCCCTCCCAGTAAGTGACTCACATCCAGACTGTTCCACTGGGGTCTGACTTTGGGGGAACCCACACCAATATACTCCCAAGATATTTAAAGATAGCCCATAATCTCATGGTATTTCCAAGGTAATATTCTAGGGCAGTATTACAAATATTTGGATATCTGTGGGAAGTTTCTCTTTAAATCTTAATTACTCAGACAAAAACCTAATTAAGATACACTCTGTTGTCTTCATTGGGCCTGGCTTAACTAAGGACAAGATTCACTTTGAAGCAAAATTTTGTGTCCAAGGACAACAACATACAACAGTCTGTCACCTCCCCTTGGAAGTCCCCAGTCTTGTTCTGTTGCTTTCCTCTTTGTTCTAATTTTTTTTCTTGAATTACACCTTTGCATATTGACAGAAAAGTCAGGAATGTGAGTCTGAACAGACAGGAAAGGCCCACTGATAACTGAAAATATAGGTAACATAAAATCACTAGCAGGGACGATGTGAGGTATTACGCATACAATTTGTAAGCACCCTTCCCCTACATGAGAAAACAAAAGTCCAATATAAGGAGCATCAGTTCAAATACAACAGAAATGGTAGCTAAAAAGAAGAAAGCAACCTGAGAATCATCAGCACAAATTCCCTTAAATTCTGAGTCCATGTGATAAAATTTGTTTGGCCCTCCTGATTCAATTCCATAATTATACTATGTAACTTGGAAGCTTGACATTAGGGAGATTTTGCTAAAGTTTAAATTTTGAGTGTAGATAAGCAAAAGGATGCAGAAATTAGACCAGATCCTAAAGGGAGAGTTTATTTCTTTGAAGCTGTTGGGGACATTATTTCACATGACGTCAAACAGAGTAACAGTTGATCTCAAAACTTGATCTCATCACCTGCCTTGCCAAATGCATTTATGTATGTACGTATATATTTGCATTTCCAGAAAATGGGTTGGCAGAGAAGGAACAGAAAATGAAAGCATAAAATGCAAAACCTGAAAGATTTTAAAATCTAAAATGAAAAATACTTGATAATTCCCCAAATCAATCTCCCCCTTTGCAAAATTCTACTTTCCTGATATACTACACTGAACACATCCCCATCACTGTAATTAAGTCACAAGGCACCTGCTAATACTGTACTTGCCATAACATGCCCACAAAGAAAAAGCTGAAAAGACTATCAGTGGCTTCAGTAATTGTTGAACCACCTGTGCTGCCAAAAGATGTAAAAATTCAGATCTGTTCATTACCCAGAAAGTTGTTTCATTTCAGAGAAAGCTGTTTCTCAAGGAAGATTCTTGCTCTTCACTTCTACCTATTGGAAATTCTTAAAAACTCTAACAACAGAAACACTGAAAGTTAAGAATTACAGTGAATAATGTTTTAAAATAAGATACAGGCTTCCAATTATGGAATGATAAGTCATGGGGAAAAAAGGTAGAGCTTGGAGAATACAGTCGATGGTACTGTAATAGGGTTGTATGGTGACAGACGGTAGCTACACTCGTGGGGAACACAGCATAGTGTATAGACTTGTGGATCACTATCTTGTATACCTGAAACTAATGTAACACTGTGTGTCAATAAAAAGAAATTAAAAAGAAAAAAATAAGGGCAATGCCACACTTATGATGTTATTTCATATTTCCTCACATACCAAACATCCAATTAGACAGTTGAGGACTGTTATTTCATAAAATGAATGACAGCAGTTCACAAGGTATGGAAATCATCTGAGTACAGCTGACTAGAAGAGTCCCCTTCCCCTACTTTGCATTCTCACACATATCTGTGCTCATTATAGCTCCCCAACCAGTTTCGACAACTGTCTTACAAAATCTTTAAGGTGGTTAAGGTTGCAGAACGTAAACTTTCAATTTTCCCTCATACCAGATTTTTTGATATTTTAGTGATCCTCGCCTCCGTGTGTAAAATTCTTCCTCAGTATCTTGCACCCTACCAGAATTTCAAAAAATTGTAAACCTCTATTACTTCATCTAAATTTGGAATAAGCTAAATTGCATCTGTCCCAGAATAGGTCTGAATTTACAATGATGGGAGTCAGATGATTCTGTTGATCCATCGTTCTGATCTGGCATATATGATTATCCCACATCCTAGTTAGAATTGCATTTATTCATCATTTTCCCCCAGATAATCTTAAAATCTTTTGACATGGCTCTTGCTGTGCTTCTTCCCTCTATCACCATGGGACTAACTCTGCTTTATCCTCTAGTAGTCAGCATAAGTTGCTATTCCTACAAGCGCCTCAGATGTCTCCCTATGAGTGTCTTAGATGTATCTGCTATGGTGATCTCACCTTAGGGTCCTCTATTGTTTCCCTGCCTTCATATCCATGGCTATTGTCCTTCTGACTCTAATTTAAAAAATATCCAAAACATATCCATCCATTCTACTTCCATCCCCCATGCTACCATCATTTCTCACCAGGACTTGCCCAACATTTTCCATTTCCTCTTTTTGTTGTTCTACAGTCCATTTTCCACATAGCAGACAATGAGCTTTAAATATATATGAATAAGGTCAGAACATTTTGCTAAGTATCATACCACAATGGCTTCCTACTGAACTTAGGGAAAAAAAAAAGCAAGCCCCCTACTGTCATCTACCATACCATACATGATCTCTCCCCTACCCCTCAGGCATAATTTCAAATGTCTCACCCCGACTTTAATTATATATTTCTTTTTTAAAATTTTATTATGTTATGTTAATCACCATACATTATATCATTAGGTTTTGTGGGGTTTTATATTCTTTTTATTTTATTATGCTATGTTAATCACCATACATTACATCATTAGTTTTTGATGTAGTGTTCCATGATTCATGGTTTGCATATAACACCCAGTGCTCCATGCAGAACATGCCCTCTTTAATACCCATCACCAGGCCTACCCATCCCCCCAGCCCCTCCCCTCTAGAACCCTCAGTTTGTTTCTCAGGGTCCATAGTCTCTGATGGTCCGTTTCCCCTTCCGATTCTGCCCCCTTCATTTTACCCTTTTTTTTTTTTAACATATAATGTATTATTTGTTTCAGAGGTACAGGTCTGTGATTCAAAAGTCTTACACAATTCATTGTGCTCACCATAGCACATACCTTCCCCAATGTCTATCATATATTTCTATTTTAATCACATTAATTCTTATTTTCTAAGCATCCTAAAGTCATTTTTCCAATAATTACTTTCTTTAAATATTCCTCCAACTGAAATGTTACTTACCCAAATTTTTGGTTATCTTCTTTATGTTATTCAGGTCTTTGAATAGTTACTTCTCCAGAAAGGAGAAGCTTCAATGTTAATTCTCCAGAAAGGTATCAGATTACACTATCTAATTCAGCCACTCCATATTGCTCAATCACTTAACATACATTATTTATATTATTTTACAATGACTGATATTATAAAAAGTTATTCATTAAATAATTATCAGTCGTGACGTTGTTGACAGCGTGAACAACCTGAAGGTCTAATCTTAGGACATGGACTGTTTTTGGCCTATAGCAGCTTTCTGTAAATATTTGTTGAATGGATAAATGGATGATTTTATGAATGAATGGCATTTATTATAATAACATACATATATACACACAAATATTATGTGATATGCATATAAACACAATAACTCACCATAATAGGTACTCAAAAAATACATTGTGAGTGAAAAAATCTGATTTTACTGGATCTACGTATGTTTTTACAAAGATTATATGTACCTATTTCCCCTTTATCTATAGCAGATAAGTAAATATGTCTCTTTTGTATGCCAATATACAGTGTGGAAATAAATGTCAAAAGGAGATCGCCTACTGAGTGGACCATGACCACCACAGAATTTATGCTGACCAAAAATATGTCATTAGTGAAGTCAGGCATGTATAAATATAAAAGTTTTTACACAAATATTGAGCTAAAGGATATTGACCTATGAAAAAGATAATTTAGAAATATTCTCTATAATAGAGAATTTAGAACTATTACTTTAATGAACAACTCTAAAAAAGGAATAAAATATGTAGCAGAATTGTTACCACTGGTAAGTATGTTGGCAAGACAGGAGAGAAAGCCAAAGAAAAGTTTTAGTAAGGATGCAATATGGAGAACAAAAGGTTTAGTATAATATGATTTCTATTTAAAAAACTTACAAGGAAATTACAGTAAATGCCAAGGTAGGCATAAGTCAGGAAAAGTATAATAAATAAAAAGGGAGTTGGGAAAAAGACAGAAATGTCTGAGGTTCACCTTTTAAATGCCCAAGAGTGGCTCCTTCTGGTGAGAGGAGCGGGATTGGATAATGGTCAAGAAATAGAGTGTGGAGCTTTTTGCTGCTTCACATAAAAAATGTGTCCATATATTACTTGTGAAATTTTAAAAATAAAATACTGAGGGGGATGTGTGCATTCAGGCTTACCAATCTGGAAAGGGAATATTTGAAAAATTTCTAAACAGGAACTTGTAATGCAATAACTATTTTTCCTTTTTGTCAGTAAAGATGAGACTTATAGATTATAACCCCTGCCTGCTTTTAATCAACGGAAACCAAAGTCAGTGCATCATGTTAAGACTGACACCACATAACAATTGGAAAAAACGAAAAAAACTTTAGAAACCATTCTAAAATTCTCACAGCAGGTCAATCTCTCTCATCTATTTAGAGGGAAACTTCTCGTTGGTTTCATGTCTAATGAGACTCTGCCACTCTGAGGATTTAATGGATTTAGACCATGGTGAGGTTGTGAGTAGATACTACTGTTGGCCACTATCTTTGCTCCAGAGAAAGTCAAGATCAGGGTCAGGACACTTTCATCATTCGCTGAGTGATTAGCCTGTTCTCATAGGTAGATGATCCATGGGAACAAGCCCTCTGTTTCTACTCCATGACCAAGCAAGTTAGTACAGGAGACAAACAATGGGGCTAGTAGATGAGGATACTCAATTCAAGACTTCTTCACAAAGACAGGTTAGAGAAAGAGGCTAAAGAGCTACGAGTTTAGTAGGTCCGTCTTCACGTAGGCTGCAGTAAATATAAATTCTTCCCGAAGGAAAGCATCCTCAGTTTGTGTCCCCAGAATTCTCACAAATTAAGAAGGAGAGTAAATGAAAAACAAAATCAGTATTTTTGTATTCTAGTAAAGATTAAAAATACAGACAAGCAAAAAGATACATAAAACTTAACTGTAAATCCCACTATTCAGAAATAATTCATACCTCCACTTGGAGTTACTATTTTTCTCTGATTTTGTGCATGTATATTTTTTACTTCCAAATGTGAAAACATAATATACTTACTAAATTTTAATCTCTCTTTATTTAGTAAAAATTATTAAGATATATTCTTTACAAAATCATTTTAAGCTTAGTCTTTTTAAAAAATGAGATAAAATTTACAAACATTATATAACACAAAGCTTAAGTATTTGATGAATTTTGACAATTACCTATGGCATAAGAAAGTAAGAAACATATTTCCATCACTCCAGAAAGTTCTCTCATGACTTTCTCCATTCAATCCCAACCTTACCAGAGGTAACCACTTTCTTATTTCTACTTCTAGGTTAATTTTGCTTATAGCTGGACTTCAAATAAAAGAGATTATACAGTATGTGTTCTTTTGCTCAACATAATACTTAGAGATACATACATGTTTCTTGAGTGTGTTACTTTATTCCTCTATAATATTTCATTGTATAAGACAATTTGCTCATCCATTTTCCTTTTCGTAGGTATTTCTGTTATATCCAATATTGAAATTTTATAAATTGTTTGTATGAGTATTCCCATACAAGTCATTTTGTGGACTTTTGTTTTTATATCACTTTTGTCATTATCTAGGAGTGGGATGGATGCCCAATTAATTTTCTAAGAAACAAAAAGTTTTTCAAATGGCTTGTGCCATTTTGTATTATCACATATGAAAATTTTCAGTTGCTCCAAAATATTGCCAATAATTGGTATTGTCAATGAATAGTAACTGGTATTTTCATTATTTTTTCTTTACTCACTCTCCTGAGTATAAAATTAAATCTCATTTCAGTTCTAATTTGTATTATCTTGATGATTAAGAATGTTGAACACATTGTGATTTATTGACTGTTTTTATTTTTTCGTGAAGTGTCCAATTTTTTTCACCCACTTTTTAATGGTTCATTTGTCTTTTTATTTTGATTTGTCCACCACTGGGATATAACTTCTTTGTGAAATAGACGTATTTCAAAAACACGTTCTAGCCTGGAGCTTGCCTATTTATTTTTTTAATGTTTTCTTTAATGGGAAGAATTTTAAATTTAAATGAAATCCAATTTATGTTTTCTTCACAGTTACTGCATATTTTGTCCTGTCTACAAGATCTTTACTACAAGTTGCAAAAAGATTCTCGTGTGCTGTCTTCTAGAAGTTATGGTTCTAGGTTTTATGTTTAGGTCTAAAATAATCTTTAATTTTTGTTGACTTTTTTTTGCTTATTTGTTTTTTGTTTTTTTATTTTTATGAATATGTAGTTGCTCTGACATGATTTGTTTAAAAAAAATTTCCCACTGAATTGGCACCTTCGTCAGAAATCTTTTAATAATATTGTATCTGTCAAGATTCTTTACTATATTGTATTAATATATAAATCTATATTTATACCAATTCCACATTGTCCTGATTATTATTGATGTGTATTTCAAAGTGAAATTTGGGTTGATATAATAGAATCCCATAGACTGGGTGGCTAAAACAATACCACTTATTTCTTCCAGTTCTGGAGGATCTAAGTTTGAGATTAGGGTACCAGGATGGTCAAGTTCTTGGTAAAGGTTCTCTTCCTGGTTTACAGAAGGCTGCCTCCTCACTGTGTCCCACATGGCAGAGAGATCCTCTGCCTCTTCCTCTTTTTTTTTTTTTTTTTTTTAAGGATTTACTTGAGAGAGAGAACAGGGGAAGGGCAGAAGGAGAGGGAGAGAATCTCAAGCAGACTACCCAATGAGCATGAGCCTGATGTGGGGCTCGATCCCATGACTCTGAGATCATGACCTAGACCAAAATCAAAAGTCTGACACTCAACCAACTGAGCCACCCAGACGCTCCCCCTTCTTCTTTTTATAAAGACATTTATCTCACCATTAGGGCCTGATGCTAATAACCTCCCAAATCTCCACCTCCAAATACCAAAACACTGGGGAGTACAGTTTCACCATATGAATTTGGTGGTGAAGGGAAACGCAAATATTCAGTCTATAGCAGTATTCAGAATTGTTTTGGCTCCAATCTTCTGAATTTCCATGCAAATTTCAAAAAGAGCTTATCGATTTCTTCTAAAACCTTCTGTTAGTATTAATTTGTTAGAGTCTGTTATTAATTCAGATTTTTTACAAATCTATAGGTTTAGTAAGAAGTGACATCAAGAAAATATCGAGGCAATCAATTAAAATTGTTTATTTATGTACTTACTTAGATCTTTAATTTCTCTCTGCATTGTTTTGTCATTTTCAATGTAGATGTCTTGCACAATTTTCATTATATATCTTACTCTTTGATATACTGATATTCTGATGCTATGTTAAAGGTATTTTTCTAGTTCAATGTCTGGTATCCCATTGCTAGTACAGAAAAATGCAATTTATTTCTGTATACCAACCTCCTATTCTGCAACCTTACTCAAGTTACTTACTAATTCTAGCTGCAGATTCTAGACACAATGCCATTCATAGATAAACCATTTTCCTTCTTCCTTCACAATCATTTGTACTTGATTCTTATTTATCTGCAATTAACATCACTTCCAGTTGATGTTGAAAAGAAGGGATGAAATCAGATATTATCTTTTCATTAATCTTAGAGGAAATTATTTAATCTTTCTTTATGTAAAGTAAGAGGCTATTTGTAGATTTTTGGTAAGGTATCCTTTATCAGATTAAGAAAATTATTCTGTTTGTTGAGAGTGTTTGTAATGAATGGGTGTTGAATTTGACAAATTGGTTTTCTACAATTATTGAGATAATAACAAGATTTGTAGGTTCTATTTTGTTGATGTACTATACTGATTGCTTTTTTAAAATGTTAAAACAACCATGCATTCCTAGCATAGAAAGCATTCCACACCTTTTCATATATTTTTTTAGAATTTAATACATAAATGTTTTTGTTAAGTATTTTGGTATTCTTGTTCAAGAGAGTTGTTTTTTTCTATATTTTCTGAAGCACTCTATTTAAGATTGGTTTTATTTCTTTGCTAAATGATCAATAGATTTCCTTATTAAATTAACGGGGGTGTGTGTCTGTGTCTGTATGTGTAAGAGACAACAAATACTCTTGCTATAGGGATTCAGCTAAGGATGACTTCTTTTGGAGAAGTAGAAGAAAATAATGTATACCTCTGGGAAGGTATAGAGAAACTACTTGTGTCCCAGACACAGGCAATAATACATGATGCTGGTGGTAGGGTAAATGCAAAAACCCTCTGCCCGCAGCAGAGGGTCAGAAAAGCTTCCTGGGAGGGCGCCTGGGTAGCTCAGTCTGTTGGGCATCTGCCTTCAGCTCGGGTGGTGATCCCGGAGTTCCAGGATCCAGTCCTGTGCTGGGCTCCCTGCTCAGCAGGGAGTCTGCTTCTCCCTCTGCCCTTCACCCTTCTTGTTCTCTCTCTCTCACTCACTCTTTCTCTCTTGAATAAATAAATAAGGTCTTTAAAAAAGAAAAGAAAAGCTTCCAGGGTGCAGGATTCTGTACTGATTGCAAGCAGAGGTTTGCAACTGCAACTTCAGGACAAGAGTTAGTAAACTCTTCCCTACCCAAGACGTAAGAAAGCAGGGCAGGTTTCTGAGAAAGCCTCATCCTGATGTCCAAGAGCACAAGGTTTGTCTAAAATTTAGGTGAGCAAGGACAACAGAGATCTGCCCCTGCTTTATTATAAGCCTAGGAATAAGGAACCCGCAGAAGTAATCTACCACTGGGGGAGCTAAAAGAGCAGAGATAAGGACTCTCTCTAAAACAAGTGAAGAGGAATAGCAGAGAGTTTAGGGAGGAGCAAAAACACTGAAGAAAATCCTCTAGCTACCCAGGTCCTATATTAAAACACAAAGTATCCAGAGCCTTCTCCTGGAGGAGTATAAAGAATATGGTATCAAGAAGGCAATAATGGCAATAACAAAATCCAAGCTCAGTTCAACTCCTGAATAGATTCAATCAGTCACCTATACTCAGGCCTGAGAGAGAAAGAAACAGGCCTATTCCTCGAGGAAAGTAAAATTTATCTTATCCTCACTCGTATTCTGCACATGATAGCTGTAGTTCAATCAAAAGGTACAAGACACACATCTTAAAAATAGAACAGGAAATAACCCATTTTTAAGAGATAAGACAATAAATGGAACCAGACTCAGAAATAGCCCAGATATTTTTAGTTGTCAAATGGGAAATGAAAACCAACTATAATATATGAAAGATTTGAGTGGAAAAGGTTAACATACATTAACACATAGGGAATTTTAGTGGAAAGGCATAATTTGTAAGAATCAAAGGGGACTGTTAGAAATAAAAAAAATATCAGTGATAAACAATTAGTTTGATGGACGTAACAGTCAGTAGAAATCCAAACTCAAACATAAAGAGGAAAATGGTTAAAAAAGAAAAATAGAAAAAACATTCAGGAGCTGTGGAATTAATGAACGGTCTAAATTATATATAATTAAAGTTCTAGAATGATAATAAAGAGAAAAGGGAGAACAAATATGTGAAGAAGTAATAGTTGAGAAATTTCCAAAAATAAAGACAAACAGCAAAATATAGATACTAACAGCACACAGAAACCCTAGCAGGATAAGCAACAACAATAACAAAAGCACATAATATGATCAAAAAAAATTTAAAAGAGCACAAAGAGTTATAAATAATAGTTTTTGTTAAAAATGCGGTTTCTTTAAAATTAAAGTTACAAAAATAAACTAAAAGAGCAAAGCATGTAAGCATCTAGAAAAAAATACATAGAGAAGAACAAATGTAATTATAGCACACATCTTCAGAGAAACAATTCATAATACTAAGGGGAAAAAATAAACCCAGAATTCTGTACCCAGTGAAATATATATCAAAAACAAAACAAAATAACACTTCAGAAAAACAAAACCAGAGAATTTATTGCAAGGAGACTTGCTCTACAAGAAAGACTGTAGGTAGTTCTAGGATAGAAATTTGTCATTAAATGAAAATTTGGATGAAGAAAAAAGAATGGAAAGCACAGAAATTGCAAAAGTCGATATAAAGACATTTTTGTCCGATTTCATAACACTGTATATGATAACTTATTACCTAAGGAAAATACTAACAACATATGTTGAAATTTATAAGATATATTAAGATACATGTATTTTTAAAAAAGCACAAATGATGGGAACACACTGTTTTAAGTCTCATATATTTTATGTGAGTAGTATAATATTACTTGAAAGGAGACTATAAATTAAAGATATTTTATAAAACCTAGGCTATTAAATAGAGAAAAATGAAATTAATTGCCCAATGTAAAAAATGAAATAAAAAAAATCCAAACAAAGGCAAAAAAAAGGAAAAGAAAGAAAAAAACCATATGGGACATAGGGACCGTATCTAACAAGGTCAATATTTAAATAACATCACTTCAACAATTCACTGAATACAAATTATCAAACTAAAAAGTAGATGGTCAAATTTTAAGAAAAAAATATGGCATGTGTATAAGAAACCACCTTTAACTATAAATATATAGATAGTTTACTGTAAGAAATTGGGAAAAAATATGCCATGCAACATTAATCAAAGAAAGTTGGCATGACTATAATACCAGAAAACAATATATTGTAGAATCAGAAACATTGCCAAGAGTACAGGGAATCATCAAATAATTTTAAAGTAGTCAGTTCATCCAGGAAACATAATCTTAAACATGTATTGCCCACTAACAACACTTAATATTATACAAAGCAAATATTGTTAAACTAAAAGGAAAAATGAAAATGCCTAGAAGTATTCTTAAAGACTTCTCACTTCTCCCTCACCAATCAATTTAAGAAAACAGAAAATCAGTAAGAATTTAGACAACATGAACTTCCAACCAACTTGACCAGTCTGAAATTTATAGTATGTGCTGCTCAACAACAGCCAAAAATCCATTTTTTTCCAAGTATACTGGTAGACTGACCAGACAAACCACATTCTGGGTTATAAAACAAACGTCAACAAAGAATAGATATCAGACGATGTCTACATTCGCTATTAAAAAGTAAATTAGAGGGGCACCTGGGTGGTTCAGTAGACTGAGGGTCCAACTCATCATTTCAGCTCGGGTCATGAGCTCATGAGTCGTGAGATCAAGCCCCGAGTCAGGCTCTGCTATCAGCGAGGAGTCTGCTTGAGATTCTCTCTCCCCTCCCTCTCTCTCTGCCCCTCCCCCCACTCTCTTTTTCTCTCTGTCAAATAATCTTTAAAAAAATTAAAAACTAAAGTAGCTGAAACTTTGAAAGATATGTGGAATAATTAGATTTTAGCACATTTCATGAATGAGGATGAATGGACAAAAATTAATTACATTTTTCTTGAAGATACACTTAAAATTTTGCATTTTTTTCTTATAAAAAGCATACAATAAACAGGACTTGTCAAATTCCCAGTTTCCAGAAGAGATTTATTTGTGGTAGCATCTATTATCTCCTCTCATGTTCACTATTGTATTTTTGTATTTCTTGTACTTCACTAATTTTCTTGAACTCCACCATCAAATTTCAATAAAAGTAAAAAAAAATTCATATACTACCACCTGCTTAATTAAGCATAGTTATTTTAATAAGAATAACAACAGGTGAAACTGTCTCTTCTTCCAGAATATGTATGTAAAGCAGAGGATTTCCAGCAAACTAATAAATATCATGGGAATAAGTATATATAAGTCATCTATGTACTCAACAAAAATGACAAGAGAAAAAACTGAAGAAACTTTCTCAATTCTTCTTTATTTAATATATAATTTGAAAGCATTTCAAAAGTTTTCTCTAACTCCAGCATTAGAAAATAATACTGAGGGCACGTACTGAATGGAGCACTGGGTGTTATACGCAAACAATGAATCATGGAACACTACATCAAAAACTAATGATGTATGGTGATTAACATAATACAATAAAATACAGAAAATAATACTAAGATCTCACAAGTTTTACAGGTAATCAATCCTAAATTTGAGCTGAAAGTGGCCACCATAACTATCTAATTCAGATATCCCTATTTTCTAAGAAAACAAATAAATACAATTCCCCTTTCTTAATTCTAATTCTTCTTTCTCAATTCTTTTAAAAATATAGAAAGGGAAAAGTCCAGTTATGTATTTTTCTCCTAAATGAAATGAGTCTTCCATTGGCAGCCGGCTGTTTGGTTCTGAAGTTTATGAATCCTCTTTGGACATATGTATTCTGGAAATGGATTCTGCCTTGAGCAATATGATTCATCAGGAGACAGGAGAACTTTCAAACAAATGTTCCTTTCATCTCTGCTCTTTTTTACTCTTGGATTTTAGGTTTTTTTTCATCAATGATAATTAAAACCTGGTATCACATTCTACATCTGTACCATTTGATTGTTATGTGTTCGAAGTTGTATATATTATGAAGCCTTACTAAACTACATGTTATGTGTTTATAAAATTTTTGAAATTGATGTTTAAATATAAAAGACCCAAATGTACTTTCTTATGTCTGTTGATGGTAGGTAGTAAATAACTTTGAATAATCACTACACACAATGCAGCCTTAAAAATATACCACACATGCCTGGAATAAAGATTAAACAAGTAAAAATTGCTTTAATATTTTTTCTTTACTACTGATGAGCACAGAATACAGGATTTATAGATTTAAAATAATAAGACTTTAAAGATTACTTATTTCTAAATAATGTTCCAAAAATTCAGCTATCTAGGGTTTTCTTCTCAACTATGTTCAAGAAAAGACTTTCTTTTTCCATGACTTCACATTCTTAGATGAATTATGTGATGTTAATTCCAGGGCAGGGCTAGAGTGTAAGAGAGGATAGTCTCTGCCAGTTTGAAGAAATCTATTCCAAGCTGTTCCATGAAGTCTCAGTTGCCTCCAGATAATACACCTATTGAGTATCCCTCAAAAAGGCTTTCTCATCCCATCTTTATTTCTGGCTCTGACAATTATTTTCAACTATTAAATATACTCCAAAAAAAGAAAAAAAAAACCCACTAACAAATGAAGAGACATACATTTAGTAGTTAAAAGGAATTTAGTGTGTAGTGTAACTCCCACAAATGATGCAAAAATCAAAGGTCATAAATAGCCCTTAGCTTCTAATTAGTGCTTCAGATAAGACAGGAACTCATAACATCTGATTCCCAGCTTAACATCCATTGTATCACATCAAGGGATCTGGCTCTTAAAAATCTGCTTACATCAGCGATTTACTTACTTGCGTCTTGTTTCTTTGGAAGACCAAACGTGTGCTCCTGAGACAAATGTTGGGTTACTGCTACAGTCTGAATATTTGTGTTCCCCCAAAATTTGTATGCTGGAATCCTAATCTTCAGGCTGATGATATTAGGATGTGGTCCTTTGGGGAACTAATCAAGTAATGAGGAAGGAGTACCATGATTGGGATGAGTGCCCTTATAAAAGAGGCCGCACAGAGCTCCAGAGCCCATTCCACCATGTGAGAACATACTGAGAAGGTGGCAGTCCTCAACCCAGGGGAGGGCCTTTGTCAGAATCCAGCCACAATGGCCCTCTGATTGTGGACTTCCAGCCTCCAGAACTGTGAGAAATAAATTCCCGTTTTTTATAAATGATGCCCAGTTTGTGGTATTTTGTTACAACAGCTTGAATGGACTAAGACGCTTATAACAAGAAAGTGGCAAAGAAAAGTATTAAGAAATAAATATGAGAGAGAAGACATAACTGAAATTGTGAATTATGAAGTAGATATTATGGTGGTTAGAACAAAAATCACATTAGCAAAGAAGTAGTTTACAAGATTGAGCCAGCAAGATGCTACCAAAATTGTGCTTTTAATTGATGCCCAGACATGGCAGAACCCTGCTAGATGTCCTCCTTTCCCTTATTTCCTGAGCAATTTTTAGGATTTATAACTGTGAGAAAAATAAACAGATTGTGAATTCAAACTTATTTAAGAAGCTGCCATTCTGATTGGGTAATACTCCTGAGATCTAGGGAATTAGAGTTTGTTAATTTAATGTAGTTTCTGAAATCAATATAACCCTTTTGACCAAAATATTGAATAATCACCTATTTCCTTGACATGAAGAAACAATTGTATCCTCAGGTTGGAAAGATTATTGTGAAATTTAGTAATACATCAATATTGTTATTCACAATGTTGGTTTCTGGAAAGCACACATAGTTACTTAATCTTACCTAAGTAAGAAGGCCTTTAAGACCCTCCCCTCCCATTTTAATAATATATGGCAATATTAAATATTTTATATGTACTAGTAGTCTAAGTAAAGGCTTCACAAAAGCAGTCTATTTAATCCTCACAACTCTATGATAGAGCAGCATTACATAGGCAAAGAAACCAATGTGTATAGAAGTTAGTAACTAATACTGGGTAAGGACAGAATGTGAACCCAGAGATTCTGATGAAAGGGTCTGTGTGCTTCACTACCTTGTTACCTTATTCTGTGTATAAGGAAACCAAGTATGAGGAACTAAATGACTTGCTTCTGCTCAGGTAGTAAATTAGAGATGACATAAAATTGAAATATAATTACAAACATGATCATCTGACCAGTCAAGCCAGACTGAAATCTAGGTATTGGCCAAAACTAAGCTCCCATCAGAAGCTCCAATGGGGAAGGGTTTCCTTCCAGGTTTTCTCAGATTGTTTTCAGACCTTATCTCTTTTGACTATAGAACTGAGGTCTCTATTTTCTTGTTAGCTGTCATCTGGGGGCTCTCAGTTACTTGAGGCTGACCAAAGTCTTACGCTAACCAGTCCTCTTTATGGCCAGCAAAAACCCAGGATTTTCAGTTACACAGAAGCAAAGAAATGAATTCTGTCAGTAACATGAACAAGCTCCAAAGGCAATCATTCCTTAGTGGAGTCTCTAGGTAAGAATGCAGCCCAAATGAAAAATTTCCTACACGCTTGTGAGTCCATGAGTGGATGACCTAAGTAAACCATCCCCCCATCCATCCCTGCGGAGCTGACCCTTTGGCATAGACTGCCATGCACAGGGCCATAGGGTGGCCAGCAAGGGGCAAAGCCTTTGCCCCCATGCCATGTAAACAGGAAGAGAAGCAAGGGGGTAGAAGCCAGAGGATCTAGGAGTGAGAGGTGGATGGATGATTAAGGTCTGGAATCTTGATCCACAGTGACTACGAGATAATAAAAGTTTGTGGCTTTAAATTGCTAAGTTTGTTCCGAATTGTTACACAAAAATAGAAAATAGAGATTTTGATACAAGTGGGTGACAAAGTGATAAATGACTCTAATGTGGCAGTGTTTTGGAATCAGGAAGTGAGCAGGAAGTGAGAACATTTTGATGAGCATAAAAGAGCCAAAATAAATTTGATCAGACTATTAGTAGTTGAAGAAGCTGCCAGTTAGGGCTCAGAAGAAGGGAGGAATGTGTTATTGGAACATTAAGGAAAGATGATCCTAGTTATGAAGTAGAAGAAAATTTACTGAAACGGTCTCCTTCAGTTATATGTAAAATATCTTAAAGAACTTGGAAGCAGCTCTTTCTCCAGTCTAGCCCCTGCTGGGACTGCAGCCCTAGCCAACACCTAGCCAGCAGCTTGTCCCCTAAAGCAGACAAACTAGCTAAACCCTGCCCAGGCTTCTGCCCTTTAGAAACTGTGAGATAACAAGCATATGTTGCTTAAAGTCACTAATTTTGTGTAATTTGTTATACAACATAGATAATTTACACAGTCCTATAATAAAATTCAGCCTTCCTTTGGTAATGTGGATGCTGAAGTTCTTATGCCTCTATGCTATATATAATCACAGTAATTACTATTAAGAACTATTTACAATGCTATGACTTGATTTATAAGGTAGAAATAAATTTTAAACATAGAAAGGTACTTTCAAACCTATAAGAGCATTTAGTAGGAACAAAACAAACAAAAAAATAATTGGCTATTTTCTTTCAAATTTTACATGCATTGAAGAAGTCTTTAAAAACTTACCAATATTTCCACAAAATGAACTGGTAAAAAGGAGAGGTTCAGTGAACTCAAAGCCATACTTGACTTAATAGTAGAGAGGGGCTTCACCTGTTTCTTCACTCCTAGTTCAACCAATATTTGACTATATTACACTGTATCCCCAAATAGTTATCTATTTACTCATTCATTTGCATTCTCAACAAATTTAATGCTAATTATGTGACATTCTAAATAATCTTCTAGGTCTTGTGGGAAATTGAATGATAATCAAACATACAAGATCAGCAACAATGCACAGATAGTACGAAATAGGGTGTGAATTGTTTCACAGGAGAGGTACAGACAAAAATGAACTGCAATTTAAAGAAGACAAAGAGTATTTTATTTTGGAAAAAAGCAGTATTGAGAAAAGACTTTAAGAATGATGTAGCATTCTACCAAACTCTAAAGGACCAATAAATTTAGGATCGATGACATCAGAGTAAATGTTAGGATAAATATATTCCTTTCTCAGAAGGGAGATTTTATATAAGATGGCCTATTCTGCAACAAGTAGACTTAACTCAGTTTTCTTGAACTTTGGTCATATCTGAATTATCCATATGCTTTTTAAAATATATTTATCTTGGGACAAGTGTTTATATATGTTCATGTGTGTGTGTGTGTTTGGGCTGGGGGTGTTGTTTGATTTTCTTCAAAGTACCTGTGCCATATGCCAATATCCCAAGCCATTCAAAAACAATGGGGCCAGCATCTCTAGTTGTTAAAGTCTCACAGATGATTCTGATGAACATCATTGATCAAAGATGAAAGCATGACTTTATAAGGATGAATGAAAAATTCCCTTGAGCCTCCACTTTCAGGACAGCGCCTCTCAGTCCTTAATAGAGTTACAAATTCCAAGAGATCTTGCTCAAATGCAGATTATATTTCAGCAGGTGTGGAATGAGACCTGAGATTGTGCATTTCTGGAGCTACACTCAACTCCTTTGAGCCAGTCTTAATTTTAATTATTTTCCTTAGCATCACCGTAGCAGGATTCCACCGATGAGATGCACCTACTCTTGATACTTCTCACCAGAAAGCAACTTTGCCACCTCTCAACAAACCCTACTGCAGGTTAGGGTTCATGTGAATGGAACTGCCCTTGAACAAAGTGTGACACTAGAAGATTTCCTGTTTTTTTCCTCTGCTATTCCATTACATAAAATATATTGGTTGCTAGGTTTCATATCTAGAAGAACAAGAAACAAAACAAAACAACCACCTCTAAAAATTAATCCAGTTCCTTCAAAGCCATGGGATTCTCTGTTATATGCTTTTCAAAATACTATGTACTATTGATGGGTCCCCCATATTTAGTTTTGTTACTATTACACTTACACGTATATGATACTTTTCAATTACATATTTAATTCAGAGAAAAAAGTGAATTCCTAATAAAACAAAAAAAAAATGTGTGGACTATGATGCAAAAAAAAAAAAAATCTCACTGACACATCTACATGAAATAGCACTCTGGGTTTAAAAAAGGAAAAAGACAGTAGAGGGTAAAAATTAACAACACGAGTTTTGGGGCCAGACAGGTGTGCATTTTACTTCTGACTTGAAATTAACTGCACGATCTCGAGGCAGTTGCTTATCTCTAAGAGTCTACATTTCCACAACTATTAAAAGGATATTGATACTCATATTCCTAACTAACAAGATGGTGCTGAGCCATAAATACTGTAAAACTCTAGGTACATACCAAGACCTACAGGACAGTTATTATTGTTCTTCCAGTGGAAGAAACCTAAAAGTTCTTCCAGCTCCCCTTCCCTGGTTTTACACTCATTTGTAAACAAGGAAAAACATTTGGAGTTACTTGCTAGAGAGCGATGGAAACAAAAGCTCTAGAAGCCTCTCCACACAAGCTATGGAACCTTTCATAACCTTTCCAAGTAGCAGAATCCTGTCTCTTATTTTCCATTTCACTTAATACATCCTTGAAAGTATTGCCATTTTCTCTCAATCTAAACACTAAAAGCTAAGTTTCCTTTCTAAAATCGTAGCTAAAGGAAAATAAAAGTTAAAATCTTTTTTTTCCAAACTTTTCATCCGAATTGTCCTGTCGTATAGTTTCTATGTAAATAATATTCTTGCCATTATAACATTTCGTGTAAAACAATCTGAATCATAGGATAATTGTTACTTTAGGTAATGTATTACCCTAGAAATGTAATAGTTGTAAAGAGTGAAGAATGCATTAGAAAGCCATTGAGTTTAATTGCATCCTTGGGAATGCTTTGTCGTGTTTGCAGCTGGTTTTTTGCATGAAAAAAAAATAGTCAAGGTCTGAGATGTCATTTTCAGTTGCCACTAAAACCGTAGAGTGATTCTATGACTAGCCTTCAAATACTAAGTAATATTTAAAAATGAACAGGCTTTGGAATGTATTTTTCTAAAACACTGAGGATTTTGCCCTGCAACAATGGTACAAGATTTAATTTTTGCTGTTGTTATTTTTCGCCCATCCTTCCCAATCCCAACTCTCCACGTCACTTAGAGAGGATATCAAATGGTATTTCTGGGTGGGAGTCATTGATACATGTTGACCTTTCCAAATAATTTTGAAATCAGAAATATAAAGAGACTATAAACATACTGTATTGAACTTCAGTGATGTATATAAAAGATCTGTGTTGGAGGGGAGCAGAATATGTCACCCTAACATATGCATGACAATTATTTTAGGCTGATCATTTCTAAGAAATAGCACACACAGGAGGCCTGAAAACTAAGTAAAAGTTACCGTTTTGTAAGACATTTACAAGAGAAATCTCCCTCTGTATGGTATCTCTCTCTGTGTACAAGGAAAAGAGGGTGACTCTACATCTCTAGAAACTCTTACCAATTGAGAAGTCATGGACTTAAATCTGCATAAAAACCTTACTCTTGTTTACTGTCCTTTGCCTGAAACCTCCTATAACTGGCTCCTCACTCCCCAGCATCTTCTTTTATCTTTAGCTAGAGATGTCTTTAATGTGGTAGCTTGGGCCATTTGGGAGTTGCTCTGCTTTCCCGGGTATCTCCCATGTATACAGAAGGTACACACGTCAGTCAACTTCTCTTGATCTTTCTCCTGTTAAGCTGTCTTTTATTACAGGGAGATCTTAACCAAGAACTTAGAAAGGTAAAAGGAAAATTATTTTTCCTTCCCCATCAGTGTATAAATAGGTCAATACAGCCGAAAAAGAACTAAGTCTACAGATTTCCTTTGGTAATATGGCATTAATGTGGCGTTTTTCTCCTAAAAGCCTGAGGCATTCTTTAATAACCAACTGCTGTACAACATGCTACTTTGAGGAAAAGAAAAGAGACTGTTACTTCAAAGAGCCTTGGAAGTGAGATTCTGAGTAGTTAAACATATTGTCCCAGATGACAGTACACCAAAGAAAAAACCTGGGTGAAGACAGATCAAAACTGAACACTCCGTCCGCCAGAGTCCAAACCTATGACCTGGGCACACTGTGCTTCACAGTGAATTGTATTCACAGGGGAAATAAGCCTAACGGGTACCAGGTTTAAATACAGTAGAAAAAAAAATAATATCCCAAGTCATTATAGCCAATGAAAAGTAACTTTCAAAAACTTGCCCTAGAATTTATGATTCTTAGGGAAAGCAAGAAGAGCTTCTGCTAACCCATCCATTCATAAAACAAAAAAAAGCGGTAACGAACAATTCTATTTGATGGATATATATTCACCTTTTCCTTTTGTCAGATACTGTGCAAGGCATTACCAAGAATACATTAATGTCTCTCTACCAGTGGAGTTTTGTAATGGAAGACTGGCATGGCCTTGACCAAGACATGGCCTTAATAGTCCCCTCAGCTTCACTAAACATTAGACAGAGTTTTTTCCTGACTACAGGCCCCTGATCACTCTTTTCTTAGAGCATTTATGTTAGAAAGCTTATAATTGCACATTTTTTCTGCCCCTTTGAAATGTAGATAAATCGTCACCCAGCTTCTTGCCAGTTTTACAACCAAGGAACATCTTTTTCAAAGACCAGGTAGCCATCCCTTTGAGATGTAATCATCTAATTAAAGAGAGCCCCTATCTCCCAGTCTCTGTGAGATGACAGGAGCCTTAGATAAACACTAACTAGCAAATACAGAGGGCTTAATCCCACTGACAAATGGTGCCCCTAACATCCTCTGGTACTTTCCACTGCCTCACCCCAACTAATGGAGACACTGCCACCTTTTATCTGAGTGGAGCTGAGTTCATTCTCCCCAAAGCAATGGTCTTGAATTAATTCTTCCTTGCCTGTTTAACTCTGTCCAACACATTTTTCCTTTAACAGCTTATGGGTTAAAGAGAAATTGGACAAGAGGAAGAATTCCATATTCTTGAAAAATTAACGACTGTGATAATGTCCATGAAGATGACTGGTTAGGAATTAAGAGTCTCACGTTACAAACTGCACCTGGATCTCTACTTGACAGTAAGATAGAGATGACCGCCCTCAATTTCTACCCCATCTCTTGGGTCCTGCATAGTTTTTAAACAGCGTTGGATGTTACCCATTTACCCTGGGTTATTGTGGAATAGATCTTGAAGAAGAGTCCAAAACTAAGGTTCAGAGAATGTTAGTAAAGAGTAAGGAAAAAAAGATTGGAGGGAGAAAGAAATGAAATGATGCCTCAGGAAATAGCAACCAAACTTAACTTTAACTGGAGTGCAAATTTCAGTTTGAGGAAAACCAAGAAATAAACGTGACTAGTTAGAGAGATCTGTTATTGGAAAAGCTTAAACACATAGTCTGTCTTGCTTAAAGGGTTCTTTGAAATGAAGTAATTTTTAATAATAAATTTGAAGACTGAAGTTTGTATTCACAAATTGTCCAAACAACTTGTGTTTTATTTTTTTAAAAAGATTTATTTATTTATTTATTTATTTATTTATTTATTTATTTGACAGAGAGAGAGAGAGCACAAGTAGGCAGAGTGGCAGGCAGAGGGGGAGGGAGAAGCAGGCTTCCTGCAGAGCAGGGAGTCCAGTGCGGGGCTCGATCCCAGGACCCTGGGGTCAACGACCTGAGCCGAAAGCAGCCACTTAACCAACTGAACCACCCAGGCGCCCCCAATCTGTTTTAAACTTGAGTTTTAGAGCCAGTCTTTTCACATTTTCTTCTTAACGTCAAAAAATAGTTGATCATCAAATGACTGAATTATTTTAAACATTTTCATAGTACATTCCACATATTAAGATATTTGATAAGGTTGTATCATCCAAGACTTTATTTAAATATTTAAATCTATACTGTTATTCTGTATCTCTTCATAAAGACTTCCATAAATTTCTGAACATCTACAAAAAGCAGCATATATTTTTATTTATACCATGATTTCTTCTATAGGTATGATATTACACACTCTGCTCATTAATCAGCTCCATATTACTAAATTTAAGGACATTTTTTCAGTCAGCATGGCATCCCTACAATATTGGACATGATTAACCTCTCTCCCTCATGATATTCTCTCATTTTTTTGCATTTAAACACTGAACAATCATCATTTTCATTCTAACAATTTCTCCTTCTGCTTCTAAAGTACATACCTAATTTGCATTAATTTTCTTTCTAGGCTTTTTTTTCCCTTAGAAACCTCATCACTTCAATATTCATCTCTGCAACCCTATTAAAGCAAGTGTGAGTTACATCACTAGCATCCCCTAAGGCAAATGTCTAGATAGGCCTGTGGTTGTTTAGTAGAGACCCAACGGCAGCTAATAGAAATGTGTCAGAGTAAATCCCTGGGATATGGGAGTATGAAAATGTTGACTAGTATGTCATTTATTTATTCAGCAAACATTTTGTAAAAAGCTACAGTGAATAGATCATAAATATATACTAATAAATAAGACAGAGTACTCACATTCTAATAAGAAGAAAGCAAGCAAAGTGAAGGAGTGAACAAATATTGCAGCAAACATTCCATTTGTCAAAAATTCTGCATGGTGTGAGAATTATGATCTCTTCCTACCACATGAAACAAAATAAAAAGAAATCAAAGAACCTTCAAATTGTCCCATTTCTCATTCTTCCTACATTGCAGAATGAGGATAAGAATCTAAGTGTAACCATCATGAAGTACAAATTCTTTCTTCATTTCCTTGTGCAAAAGAAATTAATCAGAATGCCACAAGAAGAAGCCAGAAGATAATGTCAGCAAAATAATGGAATAGGAGGCCTCAACCCTCTTCCCTTACAAGAACACTGATTTGGCAGTCATTCCTGACCAAAGTGCATTTGGGGGAGCTGTGAGATCCAGCTTACAGATTGGGTTATCCTGGTGGAGCCACGAACGACAGCTTTAAGAAGGCAGGACAGCTCCCTGGTAGCAGACAAGCTGAACAGAGATCTTAAGTGCAGATGTGCTATGGAAGCAGCGCTATGACCCAGTTTTAGTCCCGCTCCATCATGTCCCAGAGACAGTCTCTTCTATCCACATACCCAGCCAGAGCCACACCATCCAACAAAATGAACAAAATGAAAAGGCAAATTCTTGAAGGGGAGAAAACATTTGCAGAGCATGTATCTGATAGAGATAAATATCCAAAATACATAAGAAACTCCCACAACTCAATAGCAGAAGAATAACCCAATTAAAAATGGGCAAAGAACCTGAACAGATATTTCTCCAAGTAAGACACACAAATGCCTAGTAGGTACATGAAGAGGTGCTCAGTATCACTAATCATCAGGGGAATGCAAATCAAAACTATAATAACATATCACCTTATAACTGTCAAGACAGATAATATCAGAAGACAGATATGAAACACTGGTGAGGATGTGGATAAAAGATAACCCTTTTATGCTGTTGATGGGCATCTAAGTTATTAAAGTCAGTATGGAAAAGAGTACGAAATGTCCTCAAAAAATTAAAATTAGTACTACCATATATTCCAGCAATCTCACTTTCTGGGTATATATCCAAAGGAATTGAATTCTGGATCTCAGAATGGATTTTTTTTTAAATAACACTGACTTTTTTTTAAAGCTTTTATTTATTTGACAGAGAGGGAGAGACAGCGAGAGAGGGAACACGAGCAGGGGGAGTGGGAGAGGGAGAAGCGGGCTTCCCGCAGAACAGAGAGCCCTACATCGGGCTTGATCCCAGCACCCCGGGATCATGACCCGAGCCAAGGCAGATGCTTAATGACTGAGCCACCCAGGCACCCCAACACCAGGCACCCCAACGCTTTTTTTTAAATACACAAATACCACATGATCTCATATATGGAATCTGAGTCAAACTCATAGAAGCAGAGAGTAGAATGATAGCTACCAGGGACTGGGGCCAGGGGTAACAAGGAGATGATGGTAAAAGAGTACAAAATTCACTCAAACAAGATAAATAAGTTCTGGACATCTCCTATTCAATGTAGGGTCTGGAGTTAATAAAACTGAATTGTATACTTAAAATTTGTTAAGCAGATAGATCTCATGCTAGGTTCTCTTATTGCAAAGGGAAAAAAAAAAAAAACCCAAGGGGAGTGAGAGGCCATTTGGGGAGGTTATGGATAATTTTATGGCACTGAGAGCGGCAATGCATTCACAGGTGCAGATTTCCAAACCCATCATGTTGTATACATTATACAGTGACAGCTTTTTGAATAGCCATCATACCTCAATAAAGTGGTTTTCTTAAAAAGGACACAAGAATCCAATCACTGGAGTATGTCTGTAAGAAGCAAAAAAACAACAGAAACAAAAAATACATACAAAAGAAATACATACCAGAGAAAGCAAAGAAGAAATGAGATATGTGTGCATATGTATCACGGCAAGTCATTCTCCTACCCAGCTGTATCTCTTCCTATATTTTCTCTCTGCTTCCAAGCGAATCAATCATCTAAGGAGGTGTTTTAAAACATAGGTGAACATCAGGTGACCTGCAGGTTGAAGGTAGATGATGTTAGGTAAAGAGAAAGTTTAGGTGTTTCACTTGGACTCTATAATTTGAAAGATGGATACCTTTTTAAACATCAGTTTGGGACAAATGTGTATACTCTATTTTCTTTATTTTAGAGTATTCTAATAGAATACTTAAAAACAAACTATGTTATTTACCTTGATACTTTGTGGATAAAACATTTCCAGTTAGACTATAATCTTAGTTTCTATAAATGTGACAAATATTGGGGGGAAAGACCAGAATGGCAACATTACAAATGTTAAAGCTTTGCTGTCATATTTCAGTTCCTCCTCATTTTGCAAAAGTAATAAGAAATACTGTGAGAGTACTTCCTTTTCTAAGCAGTTTAGAATAATATTATTTAGCATGGATAGCACTGTCATTTATTTAGCATCAATATTAGTGATTTGGAATGGGAGTAAAATTACAGTAATGAAATTCATAGCTGATACTAAGTCTTCAGCTGTTAGAACTGCCAAAGAGAGATAAATATATAAAAATGACTTGGATTGCTTAAAACTCTGATTTATAAATTGCAATGGGAGTTTTAACAGGTACTTCGACTTTGAGGAACAAGCATTAGATATTTCTAGTGAGGAATGAAACTCTGAATTGGAGAGTATCATTTATAAGCCACTGTCCCAACTAAAGGAAGATTAGCTCATTTCTCTTTAATAAGATTTTGTTGCTTTTACACTGTTTGTAAGGGAAAACTGTAATTTACCCTTTCAAATATGTTACTCATAGGCCAGAGTTCTTTTTTTTAATTAATTATTATTTTTTTAATGGACTGTTCCATGATTTATTGTTTTCGTATAACACCCAGTGCTCCATGCAATATGTGCCCTCCTTAATACCCATCACCGGGCTAACCCATCTCCCCACGCCCCTCCCCTCTAAAACCCTCAGTTTGTTTCTCAGAGTCCATAGTCTCTCACGGTTCGTCTCCCCCTCCAATTTCCCGCCCTTCATTAGTGCTCACCATAGCACATACCCTTCCCAGTACCTATCACCCAGCCACGCCATCCCTCCCACCCTTCCACTACTCCAGCAACCCTCCGTTTGTTTCCTGAGATTACACATAGATCAATGGAACAGAAAAGAGAGCACAGAAATGGACCCTCAACTCTATGGTCAACTAATCTTCAACAAAGCAGGAAAGAATGTCCAGTGGAAAAAAAGACAGTCTCTTCAACCAGTGGTGTTGGGAAAATTGGACAGCCACATGCAAAAGAATGAAACTGGACCTTACAACACACACAAAAATAGACTCAAAATGGATGAAAGACCTAAATGTGAGACAGGAATCCATCAAACAATAAATCATGGAACACTACATCAAAACCTAATGATGTAATATATGGTGATTAACATAACATAATAAAAGAAAAAAAGAAAAAAAAATCCTAGGGGAGAACACAGGCAGCAACCTCTTTGACCTCAGCCACAGCAACTTCTTCCTAGAAACATCACCAAAGGCAAGGGAAGCAAGGACAAAAATGAACTATTGGGACTTCATAAAGATAAAAAGCTTTTGCATAGCAAAGGAAACAGTCAACAAAACCAAAAGACAACCAACAGAATGAAAGAAGTATTTGCAAATAACATATCAGATAAAGGGCTAGTGTCCAAAATCTATAAAGAACTTAATCAAACTCAACACCCAAAGGACAAATAATCCAATCCAAGAAATGGGCAGAAGACATGAACAGACATTTTTGCAAAGAAGACATCCAAATGGCCAACAGACACAAGAAAAAGTGCTCAATATCACTCAGCATCAGGGAAATCCAAATCAAAACCTCATTCTGACACCAGTCAGAATGGCTAAAATGATCAAGTCAGGAAATGACAGATGTTGGCGAGGATGCAGAGAAAGGGGAAACCTACACTGTTGGTGGGAATGCAAGCTGGTGTAGGCCAGAGTTCTGTTCATGAAACTTCACCACCAACACCAGCCCAGTCCCTCCAAAGGTGTGAATTTTTTTAAATCATTCTTAATGAGATGAAGGTTAATGATTTCTCCTGCAAAGCAATTTGATCTACCCTCTGCTATACCTAATTCTAGCAATAATAGCAGTGGCGTTGGCATCTAGGGGCTGTTCTCAAGAGGGTGTTAAATCAGGCTACATGGGGAATGCCATGGGAGCCATGTTTGCATATATATGGGATGCCCTTCACCTCAGTTTCAACCAGGAGAAGACAGTCTTTTCAATAAAACCAGAGTAACATAATTTATCTTTCCCAGCTAGTGAACCAAAAGGTTGATCAGATGTATTAAGGCAAAATAGACTACACCTTGGGTAATATGAGGTAGGCATTTAGCAGAGAACATTAAAACAAAGAAAAATCCTTTAAAACAGTGGAGGAAGATTTTTTTTTTGAGATTTTCTTTTTTTTTATTTTTAAGTAATCTCTACACCCAGTGTGGGGCTCAAACTCAAAACCCAAGATTAAGTCTTATGTTCTACAGGCTGAGCTGGCCAGGTGCCCCAAGGAAGATTTCTTTTTAAACCCTCAAATTTATGGAGTTAACTATTTTCTGAGGTCAGGACTTAACTCAGAGAATCTAACATATTAAAGATAAAAAGGTTTATATCATCATCACAAGTCCACCATAATAGCAGCTACCATTCACTAAGAGCCACCTATGTGGTGTGTGTGGCATTCCAATACGTATTTTATACATGGTACATCACGTGATCTTACTTCTGTATAGCATATAAAGAAACTAGGACTCAGAAGGGGTGAAGAGGTTAATGTAGAAAAATTAGCAAGTATCAGAGTCCAGGCACAGTAAAATTCCAGGTAACCTTGCCTCCAAACTTGGGGATCTTTTATCCAATATAGTGCCTACCTATAAAAGATCAGAAGAATTGGAACAAATGTAGAGAAAATTATCTTGACACCCAACCAGAGTAAAGTAAATTCTGAAGGATTAGTTGGATATCAATTTTCACCAGTGTGCACTGAGGAATTTAAAATTTATATCAGAATTCCACTGAAATATTTATAGTACATTGTATATAACTGGCATATGTTAACTTTATTAAAATGTCTATAAAATTTTTGGTCATTTTTTTGTTGCTTTCATGTGTTTTCTTTCTTAAGCCATGAGTAGAAGAACACTCTAAATACTTCTTAGTTCCAGCAAGAGGTTTATGATCAGAGTCTTCGTGTGACTATTAGAGAGATAATTTCCAAACCCCTAAGAACTATACACACCAGCTCTCATTCCAGATCTGTGACTTATCAAGTTATATGCCTTTTTGATTGGTCTACAAAATACCAAAGTAGATAGGAAGGTATTTAAGCAATGGTAACACTCTAAATATCATATAGTCATTCCTGCTCTCACTAAAATTTTTTATGAAGAATTATAATTATGTAGAACTAAAGAGAAATTAAATTTTCCTTCTAAAAATAAAATTGTGAACATTTACATGGGTATAAAGAAAACATTCCGAGTAGAAAACATATCTTAAAGTCTTTAAAATTCTGATAAACCAATTGTTTAAGTGACAATTCTCTGGCCACGGGAGATGGACAAAGTTAAGGAAGATCAAAATAGAACAGGGTGGAAAAGAATGGTAGATTTGTTGCTACGGAAGAGATGATGCCTTATAGGGAGAAAATTCACTCCTCTGTTATGTGTGAAAGAAGAGGGAGGCATATGAGGAGAAGGAAAGAAAAAAGTTGCTATTAACTATATTCAAAATTTAAAAGAAATGCCCCTCCAGTGTTATCTTCCTGCTGAAACAATGTTTCATTTCCACACAACTTGACACCCCTGTCCAATTATCAAGAAGAACTAGTTATTTCTGAAGTTTCTATTTGTTGGGCAATGCACTCCTGTCACGAGCGGCCCTGATAACTCTTTTGCAAAGACCGTTTTGAATTTATTAAAATAATACAATGGGACTAATAGCCAATTTCATTTCAAAATTGTAAAAAGGTCAAAATAAAGCATGGTATTATAGGAGACTAATGAATGTCTCCCACAGAATGCAGGAAGCAACCAAAATTTGAAAGCCTCGTATTTTTGACAAAAATTTCAATGAAAAAGTAAAATGATGCAATATGAATCTACTCTCCAGTGGTAACGTAAAATAATAAGAAATAGGGATAGCAATTCTACTTTCAGTGAGTGTTTTATTGCCAGCAAATAATGCAATAAATCAACCTGCCGACATGGGCTAATAAAAAAATCAAATTATCAGAAAGCACAGTAAGAAACAGTCTTAATCTTCCAGAGCTACCATAACAAAATACCATAGGCTGGGTGGCTTCAACAACATACATTCATTTTCTCACAGTTTTGGAGGATGGAAACTCCAAGATCAACATCCCGCAGAGTCGGTTTTCTGGCGAGAGCTCTCTACCTGACTTGTAGTGCACTGACTTCTTGCTGTGGGTCCTCACATGGACTTTCCTGGGTGCGTGCACATGGAGGGAGCAAGTTCTGGTATCTCTTCCTCCTCTAAGGACCCTAAGCCCATCATGGAGACCCCACCGTCATGACCTGATCTAAAGCTAATTACCTCCCAAAGGCCTCACCTCTAAACACCATCATACTAGATATGGAAACTTCAAAGTGTGCATTGGGGGGCAGGGGGGGCACCCCAAATATCCAGTCCCTGACAGAAAAGAACATCTTACTCTACAACTGTATATTCCTGGGATCCACTGCAGAATAAGTAAATTAAAATTGTTGCTGCTAGGGTCTGAGACTATGGAATTTTAGCAAACTCGCCTATATCTTTCTTAGGCTAGGCATATGGAATCACAGCTTTAGAGGAGAGAAATAACTATCGAGTGCTATGGACAGAGCTTTATTGTTTATGTATAAACTTTGGCTCCCACACACCCCTCTCAAAATTAACTTTTTTAAAAAACAAAATGTCATTAGGCTGACGTCTTTTCCATCAAGTTTGAATGTCTGGTTATCATATTCTTTGTTCTAGGAATAATTAATAAATCACTTAAGTACTTAATTGGATATATAGTATGTTTTGGATTTTCAGAGTAATTTATTTTAACAGTCTCTCACTTCAAAGAGACAGCACAGATCGGGGGAACCATTCATAAGACAGGCAGACAATGGAATTCCTATACTGAACTGACTGAAATAGAAAATGCTCTATGTAACATAATTTGGGGTGAGTACTTTCCATTATTACAAGAGAGATCATATCGCAATGAAAGGAAATCTCATTATCTTGATTGGTCAGGATGCTTGCATGCTATTAGTAATTTGAATAGTCTAGGAAATTTTAGCAAAAACAATTGAATTTCAGAAACTATTTGAATTGCCTAAATAATGTTTTGCATGCCAGAGTAGGAGGGCAGGTCAAAATAATACACAAAATGCTTTCACAAGGATGAAAATGTTGACAGTTTAATTGAGACGTACCGAAGAAGGCAGATTTGAGGCAAGAAGAAGGGAGCATGAGGACGGAAAAAGGAAAAGCATTTGCTCTTCCCAGGAAAGGCTTTAGGGATGAGAATATTGCAGACCTGGCGTTCACTGCAATGGACAATTGATGAAGGGCTTTGGGGAGGCAAAGGTGGGTCAGTGTGACAGATGAAGAAGCCAGCTTTGACAATAATAGTGAGACAGATGAAAAGTACTCACTCCTGGAAACGGGAAATCAAGTGAAAATGAGGTACTAGCCGCCAAGCTGAAGATAATCAAGTCTGTTTTATAGCGAGAAAAAAATATAAAGAGGAAAGTACAGGAAGGGGCTAGAAAGCAGAAAGCACTTGTAATGTATTCTTGGAGAAATGGCAAAAATGGAAGTGATCAAAAGATATTTCTTGAATGAACAAATTCATGATTTACTGAGTGACGATATATTTAATTCAACAAACATATATTGAGTACACACTCTGCATCAAGTGAGTTTGTTGCTAGGGAAAACAGCAAAATGGTGTCAAAGCTTCCCTATTTGCCACATTAGAGAGATGATGATATTGCCAACTGTGAATAGAAATGTACATTTAATCCTCAAGCATTGAAATGTGGTTTTACTTTGACTTAATCCTAATGTCATCAACTGCTTGGAAAATATTTATTGTTGACTACCAAAAAGAAGGCATTTTCAAGTGCAATTTCAAACCTTTCAAGCTTACTAGCAAATTGAATGTTAAAGTCAATAGAATTTGCATTTATGAAGATTCATATGCACAGAAGTGAATTTTTCAGAATGTTTCTATCTATCTCAACCCCTGGAAAATGAGAAAAATGAGACATTAAACTGACTCTTGCCGCTTACCTCCTCTATTTATGACACCTGATTCTGTATCTTGCAAAATTAGAGTATAATGTCAGAAAGCATTTGGTTGATGGTTGAAGAAAATTTTAAATGATGCTCTTATTCACGTACAAATGTCAGCACCAAATAATACAGCAATGCTTTGCTTCTAGATTTGTGTATTCCCTACCCAACAGCTTTATGAACCAGGAAAAAAAAAAGGGGGAATGAAAGATTTGTTGCATTGAGTGTCAGGCATTCTTTAAGGCCTGCTTGCAATCAGGACGCCTTCTCCCTTGAAATACCATAAAGTATTTTCAGATCTCAAATGATTTATTCAAGAGAAAGTGAATCCCTTGGAAATTATCTTAATTATCTATGTAAAAATAGCTATTTCTAGTCCATAGCATTAGAAAAAAATATATATATCAGTGTAGAGAGACTGCTTTTCCCACTTTCCAACTGAAATAACAGTCCTTATAACAGTACCCCATATTGGACTTGTCTAAACTAACAGGCAACAGCTTTAGTTACAACATGTAAGTCCACACTATTCTGGCATAGGCCTAGGGAAACAGATAATAAAATTTTTCCAACAACAACACTGCACCAATCCTAGGATGCACTCTTTTTTTTTATGCTTTGAAAACTCTGAAAGCTGAATTGGAAGGATTTTTACTTTCTTGGTCATTCACAAAATACAGTTTGCCTTAGATTTGATGAAATGTAGTAAGCCTAATCGTAATACCCAGCAGCAAATCTCCAACATATCTTGGAATTTGTGACCCAGTGAAGAATTTGAAATAAAGTATGAAAAAGGGGAACACATTATTATAAGACCTGTGGAATTTTAGGATGTGCTAGCCATATGACCAGTGGCACAATCTCTACTCACAGGGAGCTTTTTGCTTGACCAGTAAACTTGTTTCAAGTGTCTATTTTCACCTTCACTTGGATGCAAACTTTAATTCCCAAGAGACAAGTATAGCTGGTCAGGCAATTAAACAGTTTGTTTCATTTGATGTTTGGGGGAAAACTAAATGCCTGACAGTGTAAAGGTAGCAACTTTAATTACCATTTCTAGAGCCATTGCTAATCACTTGTGCGACCATTCTCTCTTAATTATACAGCAGAGTGAAAATGGTACCACCGCCCAAGACAGAATGAGGGCTATAAAACCTGCCAGAGGTGGAGATGAAATACTGAAGTGAGGACCACCTTAATGGATAAAACACCGGCTCAGGAATCCAGAAATGATTTCTGCTTAATCTCTCCATCGTTTCCTCACATGGCGAACACTCCCTTGGTTATAAAATGGAAATGCTTCTGTTTTCAGGCTCCGGGAGATAATATGCAAATAAAACAATCACAATGTGTACCAGTTTTTGCTCCTTGGAAGGAAAAGATGATTTCAATACAAATAAAAGGGGGGGGGCAGTTTGATAAGTAGATCAGAATTGCTAATTACTAGGGTGAGTAGAAATTTGAATTTCTCAAGCTACGAGTTATATTAAGCAAACTTGTTTTTTTAAAGATTTTATTTATTTATTTGACAGAGAGAGACACAGTGAGAGAGGGAACACAAGCAGGGGGAGTGGGAGAGGGAGAAGCAGGCTTCCCGCAGAGCAGGAAGCCCGATGCTGGGCTCGATCCCACGACCCTGGGACCATGACCTGAGCCGAAGGCAGCTGCTTAACAACTGAGCCACCCAGGCGCCCCTATATTAAGCAAACTTTTGTTAAGCAAGAAATATTTGTGATTTTCAAGGCTTAATTTCCTAACATTTTGGGGGGCGGGATTGTGGTTTTATTATGTTCCTACTAAAAACTCCTGCCTTTGCCACCTAGCTGACTTGGTGAGCTGCTCACAGACCCATAAAGCAGGTGGCCACCAGATGCAGCACACCTCTAGGAAATAGAATCAGTGCTTGGCAAATTTGTTTAGGCAGGTGGTCTATGAATCCAGGTGGTCTCCTAAGCAAGTTTCACTGTATTTTCAATCTCAGAAGATAGAGGCAGAAAAACCACAGGGAAAATATTCAATATAGCTGTATTTCAGGGGAGGGAAAGTAGGATTCTTGCAAAAAAAAGAACTTAAGAATTAAAAAAAAAAAAAGAACTTAAATATGCACGAGGAGAGACAGCATAGCCGTGTGTGAGGCTCACTGGGACAGGGATGCAGAGACTTGGCTGTGGGTGCTGTCTCTATGACCCCAGCTCCGTCATTAACTCCCAAAGCATCTGTTCTTCATTGTCTCAGAACTGGAGAGAACTCTAGTAATCACCTCGTTCAACATTCTCATTTTCAAGATGGGGAAACAGATTCAGAGAGAATGAAAGCTTTGCCAACAGTCCCATAGCCTGACAGGGACATAAACAGGCAGAAATTCAGTCGGAACTCTTGCCACTACACCACAATACCCTTCCTCATCTGAAAAAGAAATTAAGAAGTAGAATTACTGTGGACCACTAGGTGATCTCTAGCATCCCCTCCAACTCTAAAATTGCCGGTTTCACATTAAAACAGAGCACTGGTGTTAGATGCAACTGATGAATTACTGAACTCTACCTCTGAAACTAATGATGTACTATGTTGGCTAATTGAATTTAAATAAAAAAATAAAATTGCCTATTTCACATTAAAACATAGTGAAATCTTAAGCTTTGAGCATTTACATAGAAAACAAATTTAAGCTAGCTAAACTAACAGACTTCAAGAGGAAAAGCTGAATGCAAACCAAAAATAGAAGAGAAAGTACCATGTGCTCTATCATCTCAAATCTCATTGTCAATCTTTAACTTTTATTCTCAAGCATTTATATTCAAGATGATATTTTTCTTTATTTACTATCTCCATTTGCAAAAGATACTCTGTTTCAAACTTCCAGGAAACTGCAATAAAATCACATTAAGCTAAGTAATAAAATGCCATTATTAGAGTGACAAGAATCTTCACTACCTGAAGTTATAATGCTTGCTCCCCTACCAACAGGGATGTTGTGAGGATTAATGAGATATTTAGAAAGCATTTTATGCATATGGAGAAAAGAGCCTCATAAATGCAAATGAGAAATAACGGTAGTTTATCTCCCTCCATCAACAGGGGAAAGCCTGTCTAAACAGATGGACCTGGAATGGTATCTTGAAACTGAGAAAACACTACCTGTGCTAAAGAAGCCAGAGAAAAGACTTCTTGAGGAAAAAAAAAAAAAAATACTTCTGAAACTAGAGAGGTTTTACTCCCTAAACTTCTCTCTGGAGTGACCGACCGTCCTGGCTAGCCTGAGACTGAGGTATTTGTTGGGATGCAGGATAGGCAGTGCCAAAACTGGGACAGTTCCAGATCACCCTGTTCGTAGCAGTTTTCTTTCAAATTGATGTCCTTTTTCCAAAGCACTGACAACCTCAGTTTCTCACATTGTAACTCAAATTCTGAATTCCTTAATCAACTAGGATGAGCACATGTTTCAGGGAAATGTTCAGACAAAGAATTTAATGCATAAAATGGCCTTAATCCTCATTTGCAGAGGCCACCATAGCTCTGGAGGCATTCAGGTGACATTTCAGGGCAAACCCCACCACCCAGTTCACCGCTAACACTTCAACCCTCCAGCCACTTCTGGTCTGTCTAGTAAATCTTGGCACAGTTTCCCACATTAGTGCTTTTGTGCTGTGTGGCTGAACTTCTCTCCTCAAAGTTGGATAAAGGAGGGGAATTTTCAAAGATTTGCAGCTCTTGAAGGTTTATCATGGTTTGCCTGATCACAAAGGAGCCTCGATGCTCTAAGATGGGCCTGGATAGAGCATTTTCCAAAATTCATCTTATTTGTTGAGCACCATCCTCAATGTTTTTTGGAAAGGCCAAAGTGCCTTTTCTTCCGTCATGGACCTCATTTGAACTCTTCCTTTCCTTCCCTTCACTTCCCTTAATTTTTTTTTTCTTTTTCTTTCTATAAAACTTTAATGTATAAAAACTTAACAAAAATCTCTGGCATGTAAGAAGGAAAGGAAATATTTTGTTTAAAACCTTATTTTAAAACACTGAATTTTCTTGCCATTGCCAAGTGTATGATTCTGGGGACATTAGAGACAAGCTTAGGAGGATAAAATACAGGCTTTGCAAAAGCCAAAGTCATACCATGTAAAATTATTGTTGCAGCCTGCATTACCAATTTTTTTTTCTTTCTTGTTTTCATTATACTAGAATGTCAAAAAATGAAATGATCCCGGGCATTCTTACCCTCTGGCAGATGCTGGAACCAGGATGAGAATAAACAATAGGAACAATATGTATCTGTCCTTTACACGGTAGTCAACATTCTTCTTACTCTGACACTGTAAAGAAAATACACTTTCTTTTGTCTCTTTTATGCATCTTTACTTGTCCGGTCAATTTGACAAATCACATTATCAGAAAAAGAGGGGAAATTAATTTTAAAGCTATACTCCATGGTAACATTGTTCTGTACCAGTTGATCACATACAGAAGGGGGAAAAAGGCATTCACCCAGCTACCTGTTCTTCATTTTAGCGTACTAATCATCTAAATAGCATTATATGGCTGCTTTCCTGCCTCTAGCGTCTCATGTATTAATGCCTATTTGCATACATTGCTGTTTTTCATTCTGCAGTATAGCCTGAAAAACAAACACCATCTAAAACCATCATATCAGGTCACATGTGAAAGATATTCCAATTTATATCTCGCACCTTTTCCCAAACTTACATTGGTTTTCTTACTCCCCTGTGCATGGATAACTTTGTACTCTTCCTGATATGTGATCATATGGAAACTGGCTTTATTTTTTTTAAAGACTTTATTTGACAGAGAGAGAGAGAGAGAGAGAGAGAGAGCACAAGCAAGGGGAGGGGCAGAGGCAGAGGGAGAGGCAGGCTTCCCGCCGAGCAGGGAGCCCCACACAGGGCTTGACCCCAGGACCCCAGGATCATGACATGAGCCAAAGGCAGATGCTTAACTATCTGAGCCACCGAGGCGCCCCTGGAAACTGGCTTTAACATCTTCCTGCAGCTCATAAATGAAGCCAGAGATTAAAATTGTAGCTAGATATCCAAAATCAGGAGCCCTCCTTAAAAATTGATGTAGCTAGCACTCCCATATTTTAATCATGAAAGACAAAGAAAAACATGTAGGGTATTTATTTTCAAACTGTGAATAAACATTAAAATATATTTCTGTAGCATGAGAATATCTTAAGTAAATAATAAGAGTGCTTCCATTTTAGACATCAAAGGCATCAAAAGCATTTTAAGCTTAGCCATTATTGTTTGTAATTCTGTGTCCGTAAAAGTCTGAAACTAAAAACAAGTACTTTCAAGTACCCACTGCTTTCTGGGGTCGAAAGGATAAGGAAGACATGACCTTGAGAAGCTGACAGTCGGAAGGGAACGTAGTAGGAGAATATGAGCCACAAGCAGAGTCCTAATTCATGCCAAAATAGAGCAGATAAGGGAAATAGAAAAAAAAAATAGTATGGGAGTTTGAAAAGAGAATGGGTTTCATCTGGGGAGAATGAAGAAAATCTTCCTGCAAGAAGTATCATTTGACATGGAATTTGAAAGATAAGTAGAATTCTGATACACAGTATCGGGACCACTTCTTCCCCTTTCTCTTTATTATGGACACTAACAAGAAAATGCCATTTTACTATCCCACCTGAATGGTATCCATGATGAAGTAATGAACGTGTCCTCTCTCATATTTTTATCTATCCAACGTATGTTCGTTAATTAGGTGCCGTTGCCGGTTAAGGCTCGCTGGGACCATATTCTGGCGGCTCCACTTACGAGCTGTGCAGCCCGGACCGTGTTCCTTCCATGTTTTGTGTCTCGGTTCCCATAGCTGTAAAATGAGTATGATTTCAGTTTCTACCTCACAGGGTACTCAGAAGACAGTGTGAAATAAAACAAATGAAAAGCTTAGGGAAAGCCCGGAACATAATACACAATTTTTGTGCAGGTCAGTTATTCTGAACTGTGGCAGAAAAAGCAACAAGAACAAAACCCACAGAAGTGGGAAAGTTAAATTATTCTTAAACAAGTGGGTGAGTTTGAATACAGGACAGGAAAATTCTAAGAGAACTACTGAGAATCATCGGCCTGGACACACAGTGTGAGACATACTGTGAAAGACCACACATGTCCGGAAAAGGGACTTAATTTCCAAGAATTGGAAGCGGCAAACCAGGAATGTAAACTGTTAAGTGAAATCAAGTGGGAAAGCCATGGGGTAATTATAGGAGCCTAGTTTAAAAATCATGAAAGCCTAGTTCCAGCAAGAGAAGACAAATCGTGGAGCTTGGGTGGCTCAGTTGGTGAAGCACCTGGCTTCGGCTCAAGTCATGATCCCGGGGTCCTGTGATTGAGCCCCCTGTCAGGCTCTCTGCTCATCAGGGAGCCTGCTTCTCCCTCCCCCTGCTTGTGCTCTCTCTCTCTCTCTTTCTCTCTTTCTGTCAAATGGATAAATAAGTAAATACATGAATAAATTTTATTTTTTTTAATTTTTAAAAATTTAAAGAAAGAGAGAAGACAAAGCAAGCTCCAGTGGAGACTCGCATCTATATCACTCAGCAACTGACTACAAAGAGAGACCAAGGAGATGGAGGATTCAAAGAGAAACTGAAGTTTCATTAACGAGTAGAGCTGACAACACCCTAAGCAGTAACAAGAAAGCCCAAGAGAAGGGATACCAGAGTCAGGAAGGGGAGGGGAGAAGAGGCAGAGTTCCAAAATCATAATTCCCCTTCTAAAATACACCTTAGGCCTATTTACTTACACAAAATCTTTAAGGAAAGAGAAGCTGATGTAATTTAATGGAGTCATCCACACACAGCGATTGTACAAAATATTGTCAAGCATAGAGGAAATAAAATATATAATTAAAAATGCTGTTTTTAAGAAGTGTAATGTCCAGTAAATGCAACACATTTATAATAGGTAAACTTAATTTGACTATAGGTAGCTGTGCAAATGAAACTAACCTTAACAAGTTATTATAAACATGAATTTTAATCATTATCTTTGTTCTTATCAATGTCAGAGCACTCCAAGAGAAACACAGCAATGAGCATGCATACATGGCTTTCAATGCCTCGTAAAGAAGAACCTATAGAAACGAAATATTTCAGTTAATTTCAAATAGTGTACTTCAGATTCTTCCGCCCTTTGTAGGTGGGAATTTACTACCGAGGTTTGAATTCTCACAGCTAATGTGATGTTCTTTATACATTGATTTTCCTCTGTTCTGCGTTCCCTCTACCCTAGGCCTTTCCCAATAGGTATGTCAATCAAGCTACACAAACAATTCTAATTTAAGAAGCAAGTGTATCACATTAAGGATAGCAGGCAAGTCCCAGAATTGAATAAACACCCAGTGAACGGGCCCAGGAAATAAGTGGGAACAAAGAAGGGTGGTGACGAGGCAGCAGCAAACACCCCAGTTCTTACCAAAGGAGGAGTCAGATAGGATCCAGGCCCTAGCATCACTTCTGCCAGGCTCTCCCAGGCTCCACAGAACTACACCAGCACCCCATGTCCTCAACAGAGCACGTGCAAAGCCATGTGAGGGACACCCGTATCACCCTACCTGCCAGCATCAAAAAGGAGGTTGGACTCCTATTTTGCTATCTCTTTCTCCTGGGCTAATCTCCATGTTAAAATGTTGATCCTAGAACCTTTCTTCAATATCTAAGTAGGCATTCACTTCTTTCCTAGTTAAAAAAAACAGCGTAGAGATTTGTGACTGACAATACAGGAGCAAATGAGAGGCATAGAGTGTACACACTAGTCTCTAAACTCCAGGAAGGTAAGTTTGCCTTGCCTGTCTTGTCTGGCATTTGGTAGATATTTTATGGTGAATATTACTTGTGTGTGTGCGTGTGTGTGTACGTGTGTGTACATAGACATAAATGTGTATACAGATATAAATACCAATATATAATTTGGTCAACTATTTAGCCCATTTAGTCATTTCAAACAGAAAAGCTTAGTATGACATGATTAAATAGCAAAATCGTAGTTTTAGTTATATAATGTAAGATTAATTTGGTATGGACTAAAGGAACCAAAATAATAATTTTGATTAAGCAAGGAGGACTCACTGATGTATTACTTAGCCTGAAATTAATTCTATCCTACATTCAAGGTGGTTTATATAAATTGCCACCATTGTTGAAAAGATGAGAATGACATTCATTCTTAGACACGTACAGTAGGCGTATTTCATAAAGTGGACAGTGGGGAAGAAACTCAACCCATTAGGTTGTAGCTCTGCAAGGTTCTTTGGAGTATTTATAAGGATGGCATTAATAGAGCTAAAGAAATTACAACACTTTCCAGTTATATTTTATAGAGTACTTATTTACACTACTACCTAATACTTAAAGAAAATAATAATAAAGATATCATAGTCTAAAACAGGAAAACACTAGTGTAAATAAAATTAAGCTGGCTTCTTTGGAGTACATTTTATAGCCTTTTACATGGTAATGGAAATTACAGATATCCTCAAGTAAGATAAAATATCTTCTAGTTCCCAGACCCAACTGAGGGATCCTGATGTTCTATTGAACAACAGTGCAATGGTGCTATATACCGTGAGGTTGAAAGGTGGGGAAATTGTAGGCCTTGGGAACTGTATGCAATTAACGCGAACTTTCATAAGGTTGTTTTTTTTTTAAGATTTTATTTATTTATTTGTCAGAGAGAGAGAGAGAGAGGGCACAAACAGGGGGAGCAGTCTCCCTGCTGAGCAAAGAGCCTGATGCAGGACTCAATCACAGGACCCTGGATTATGACCTGTGCCAAAGGCAGAGGCTTAACCAACTGGGCCACCCAGGCGCCCCAACATGTGAACTTTCGTAAAAGAAATTTCTATTTCAGAATGAGCCATATCAGGATTAAACGAAGACATAAAAAGAAATCCTGAAGAGGGGTGCCTGGGTGGCTCAGTCGGTTAAGTGAACAACTTGGTTTCGGCTCAGGTCATGTTCTCAGGGTCATGCGTGTGTCTCCACTCTCAGTGAGGAGTCTGCTTGAGATTCTTTCCCTCTGCCCCTCCCCTTGCTCATTCTCTCTCTCTCAAATAAATAAATCTTAAAAACAAAACAAAAAACGCTGCAAGACCAGATGATAAAAGAGTCTCCCACTATCCATGTAAAATGAGGACATACACTGATATGAAGTTCTCTAGCAAATAAGAATTAAAAGACAAAAACTTACCATGCAAAGACCTATGCACAAAAAGTATAGCTTGATCTCAGTGTGTCTGTATATACAAATATTCCCCTATATTATAAACAAAATGTGGATGGATCTATAACAACATTTGCCTAGGTATTTTTTTAATTGAGTTAGCCCCTCTGCTTTGGCTTCACTAGACCACAACTGGATGTATCAGCTAAAATTCAAGCGGCCATGAATTTCTGTATCTGAGGGAGAATAGATCAGAAAAGGACTTTAGTCATGTAGGACATTTAAATGAACACTTCTCTCTTTAGATAAACCACATGTTGTGGTGGCAATTAAGATGGAAAAAAAGTCATCCAAGTGAATTTTGAGCCATCAAAATGAAAATCCAAAGACTTTGGGCAAGAATTTTCATATTTTAACAAGAAGGATTTTTTAAGCAGAATATATAAATATTGTTAAGTCAATCAAAAAATTGTGTAACACGAAAATGTCATTTCTCTCTTTCATTTTAACACAAAACAGAAATATCTTGCTGTGTTTGAGCATATTTTATCTCTTACTGTGAAAATAATTACTCAAAAACAGGAGTATGTTTGAATTTCTTTGTAGCATACAGAATACATTTTGATCAGGAAAGTTCAATTAACAGATATTTAAAAATTATAAAATTGTTTCGCTATTAAAAATAAGGCTACCTTATTTTATACGTATTTTTTCTATATAATTCTTCAGTCATGATAAGAAAAGGAAAACCAGCACAGCAATGAAGCTAAAAAACAAATTCCAAATAGCAGCAAATGTAAAAGAGTTTGATAAAGTTTCAATAGGAGAAAGAATTTGGCCATAATTGGATTAAGTAATGGGAAAAATATGGCATAGAGAATTCATTTAACAGTATTTATTTTAAAAGTTTAACCAATGAATGAACCCATAGGACTTTTATCTGTGGAAAAGCATGATTGCAAATATACTCATTTATATAACCACAGAGGACGAAAGATATGAAAGGGAAATTAAATTTTCAATGAAGCAATTCCCAACCACTTTGCCATATAAAATACAATGAAGTAGCTGATGTGCAAAATATTTTTTATTTCATTTTTGACCTTCAGGAGTCATACTCTTTATTGATAAGACACTATATATGAAACTGAACAACACTGGTAATAATTGCTATAAATCAAATTTTGTGAACATGCAATGTGGCCAGTCCTTTTGGTTTTGCTGACCATATTATTAATATTTTTACTTGTACTTTGATCACTTTACAATATATTACATTTCAAACAGATAATAAAAAAATATTGGTAATATACATATAGTAATACAAGTTATAAAATCAATATATCTAGAAAGAAAATAACACTGAAATTCTAATTTTCTTAGAATGCCCTTTCTCTTGCCTCCCAGTATTAGAAACCTGAGTATTATTCCAAGTTGAAGAAAATTACCACTTCTTTCATAGAACATCTCTAATCATGAACTCAGTACAATATTTTACTGACAGAGCATTTTCTAAATCATTTAACAAGCACGTGTAGGTATTATTTTCTAAGGGCCTGTGGTTTGTTATTTACATCTTATTTTATATTTATAACAACCCTCTAGGAAAGATACTTTATTCCTAATTTATAGATGAAGAAGATTAAACAAGGAGAGTTTGTCCAAAGTCACACAGCTAACTGGTGGCAATCCCAGAAACTGACCTAGTTAATCAAGTTCAAAACTAAATTCTTAGGTATCATGCTTTGTGGCCTTTCAATTAACAGATTAAGTTCATAATCCACTCATGATTTTAGGGTTTTGAAATAAATTTAATCTTATTTCTAAAGAGAACTCACTTGAAAAAAAAAAAAGATAACTCACTTGTACAAAAGATATCATCACTTTCAAATTAAGAAAATTATGTATTAAATCTTAAAATGCATATCAGTCAACATTTTATGTCTGGTCATATATAGAGTCTGTTTATCATGATGAAATACAGTATGTGAATTGGAAATCTGAACTCATGTCAATAGATTCCTAATTCGGAGAGGGTGGGGAGGCTGAAACGTATAAATATTGAGTGACTTTAATCAAGTTGCATATTACCATATAGCTCATTTCCATATATATGTGGAGATTTTAAAAATATAAGCCATACAGGTAAGATTATGCCACTAAGAATAAATATATGGTTGACCTTGGATTTTGTTTTCAAATCATGTATAGATCAGTTAATATCAATACCAAAGAGATTCTTTAATTTGGGCTCATTCAAATCAAATATAATTAACCTGATGACTATAAAAACAGGCATTTTTATTTCATCAGCTTTTTTTTTCCTTAAGACAATGATTGGCATCTGGATGGAATACTTTCATTCTATTATTTTTTAAAGATATTTATCTGAGAGAGAGCATGCTTGCGTGTGAGCACTGGCACACCAGCAGGGAGAGGGGCATGGGGGGAAGGAGAGAGATCATCAGACTCTGCACTGATCACTGAGCCCGACTCAGGCTCGATCTCAGGACCCTGAGACCACCACAACCTGAGATCACCATCTGAGCCAAAATCAAGAGTTGCAAGCTCAACAGACTGAGCAACCCAGGTGCCTCTGGAAGGAATACTTTTAAAAGACTATACCTGTAAGTAAAAGACCTCTCTTCTCCATCACTTCCATGATATTCTTGTCCCACCTTGTCGTCCAGGGGGTAATTACAGAAATACAGGCTGGCCTAAGAGAGTTAGGGCCAATGCATGGAGGGATAAAATCAAACCAGAGATATCAGAAAAGTGACTGATGGTTCAGATTATAGCTAAGGAGGATGGAGAAGACCAGTCCTAATTCAGAAAATAAAACCTTAGAGGAAGCCAAATTGGTAAGAAACAAACATAACAGAGCAGATACAAAGCCGGAAAGCCTGAAGATATTTTGTACAAATGGGAAATACAAGAAGACTAGGGTAAATTTAATAATTTATCTCCATAGTGTTCCCTGTGGATTTATCTGCTGACAAACCTACAGTGGATTCTCCTAACTTCCATGGTAGAAGTAGATTTCTTTAAGGATTTCCCTGGGTCAATTTGCCTTTTTCTGAGACATGCTTAGGAACTTGGGAGTGGGATAGTACTTAGTGGGCACTGGTGTCTTCAGATATTGTGAAATGTTATAAATGGCTCCGCAGGTTGTCAAGTCAGAACAGACTTGAACACATGATCTGGTTCTTTTCCCTCAGTAGACCAAACAGGTTAGAAGTTGTGGGCAAAGATTAAAGTCGTGCAAGTTATATTCAGGATAGGCTAGTAGAATACATGGTAAATGACCTACATGGGTTAAAAAGAGAAGGAAAAATAAGCAGAGAGAGACTAGAAAGAAAGCAGAGGAGTACTGTTTATATGGAAGTTGGTAAATCAGAAGATAACATTTTAGTGGATATAACATAACATGAAATTTGTATTTTTATGGTAGTTCATTATGAATTGCCCAGATATCAGAAATATAAGATTTATGTCTTATAAAGTATTTCTGGACACATTAGACCCCTAATAATGATACTTTTCTCTTTGCTTGAAACGTGTTCCTTTAAGCCTCCTGCCATTTGTCTCTTCTACCTCTCTCTACCTGAGCTTAAGTCAAAGTTTTCTTCATTGTAAATCTCACTATTAAAGTCAGACTTTCTAGTGTCCACACTGGATGCCTATCCAAATCTCTAGCCTAAATTTCTTAGTTGTATTCTTTGATTCATTTATTAAAAATTTCTATTAAGCACTGACTTTAATGATGATTGACACTGGAGATTCATCTTCTCTCCATTCATATTTCCACTGCTGTAATTCATTACCTCATCATTTTTCAACTCAATCTTACCAGTAACAGCTCTGTTCTGCCTGATTCTTATTATGCCCTTTTCAATTGTGTCTCTTTGTTATTCCTAGAATGAGTTTTATAACATACAAACTTGATTATGTCAAGCCCCTGACATAACTCAAACTTTCGAGCATGACACAGAAAACCATCATGATGTATTCTCTGCTTACCTTTGCAGTCTCATCTCTTGCTATTCTTCAATTACAACCAACCTTCATTTCCTGATCTAATTGCGTCCCAGGACATGAACTGATCTTTCTTAACATTGAACTCTAGTTCACCCTGTCTTCTCTCTTGCTTATAGCTCTATCCATCACACTTTATATTTTTGGACTCATTTCAGGTGACCCCTCTTCTGGAAAGCCTTCTATAACAAATCGCTCCCAGGAAGGCTGGTATAAAAACTCCTTCAATAAGTTTTCATAAACACCCACGCACAAATTTACCCTAGATTTTGTCACATAGTATTATTACTATCTGTTTATTATCTGTCTCTACCCATACATGAAGCTGAAAACTTTTGGTGGCAAAGTATGTATCTTAGTTATGCTTACCATGTATAGTAAGTCTTTCAAAATTTTTGATGAAAGAAAACATGGAAGAGTATCTCATTTGGTTAAATATAAAACATCTGAAAAATTTGACAGGTTGAAAAGTATATCTGACAGAGTGAAAAGAGAAAATAAATAAGATCTTGAATGTTCTCATCACAAAAAAGAAATGGCAGTTATGGAAAATGATGGAGGGATTAGGTAACACAGGGGTAATCATATTGCAATATAAAAATATATCAAATCAACACATTGTACACCTTAAACTCATAATGTTACATGTCATTTATATCTCAATTTCAAAAAAATAATAAAGAAAAGTAAGCTGCCTTTCTGGGCATGATACGAATATAAAGGTCAGTTCCAGCTGGGGAAGAAATAATTACAGGAAGCTTCAAGGAGGGACAACTTGTCATGGTGTAGTGTATGACAACAAAATGGCTAATATTGGCCAAGTCTGCATTTAAAAGTGAAAACAGAGTTAGGAAAGTCTCCAAAACAAAGTCCTAACCGGAAGTCATGAGTAATTGCATCTAATAAAACATGACAAATGTGTCTAAAGAAAGATGAGGCTGCACAGAAAGCTCTATGGAAAAAGTTATATATAAAAGAGACAACCTCAAAAGATAAGAGGAAAAATAAGAGTATTGTGATATCAGTGATTTTTTTGTAAAACACTTCAGCATAGATAGTGGATATGAGGGTTTGTGTCCGTTTCCTGAGCTTCAATCCATATCCATGGGCCACTTAGTAAACATAACTGGAAATACATACTCCAAAATACATATCACTCTAAAGATAACTTTCACAAGTGCTTTAACTTTATGAGAATTTTTATTAATTAGCATAATGTATATTAGAAGTGGGGTTTTATTGGTAAATTAGTTTATTCTCAAGATTTATTGAGAAAAAAAAATTTGTTCTAGAAAAAAAGAAATGGTTAGGACTTTGCTTTTCTTCACCAGATGATGTATAAAACAACCTGGTAAGCATATACACATATATATTCACACTGACATTAAAAGGTTTAACACACATACACACAGATAGAACCAGATACAGACAAAGACACACATACACACACACACACTCACACACAAACACACACTGGATTTCAATTTCATTAGTTTTTGCCTAGTGTACTTTTGCAGTTCCAGGACGCCATCAAAGATACCATATTATATTCCATTGTCATGTTTCCTTAAGCTCTTCTGTGCTTTGACAATTGCCCACATTTTTTATTTGCTTTTCATGACTTGACAGCTTTGAGTACTGGCTAAGTATTTTGTAGATGTCCTTCAGTGATGTTTGTATGGTGTTTTCTCATGATTAGAGTGAAGTTATGGGTTTCAGGGTAGAAGACCACACAGATGAAGTTCCATTTTCAACATATATCAAGCACATATGCTTTCTTTAAAAAAGAAAAAAAAGATTTTATTTATTTATTTGACACAGAGAGAGAGAGCACAAGCAGGGGGAGCGGCAGGGAGAGGGAGAAGCAGGCTCCCACTGAGCAGAGAGCCTGATGTGGGACTCAATCCCAGGATGCTGGGATCCCGACCTCAACCCAAGGCAGACACTTAACCAACTGAGCCACCCAGGTGCCCCAAGAACATATGCTTTCAATATATTTATCATTAACGATGCTAGCCTCGATTACCTGGCTAAATGACTGTTTTCTAGACTTTTCCACTATAAAATTAATTTTTCCCTTTTCCATACTATACTCTTTGAAATCAAGTTACTAAGCATACCCACCAATAAGGAGTTGAAAGTTATACTTCATCACTTTTGGAAGGGGAGTATATCCACATAAATTATTTGGAATTATCTGAGTAATTTGTTTCTTCTTTCTCATCTATTTAAAACAATCAGTTATGTATCACTATGGACTTCTGTATATTTATTATGTAATTTTAATTATAATCTATTACTACCTTTTTTTTTAAGATTTTATTTACTTGTTTATTTGACAGAGAGAGACACAGCGAGAGAGGGAACACAAGCAGGGGGAGTAGGAGAGGGAGAAGCAGGCTTCCCGTGGAACAGGGAGCCCGATGTGGGGCTCGATCCGAGGACCCCAGGATCATGACCTGAGCCAAAGCAGACGCTTAATGACTGAGCCACCCATTACTAACTTTTAGTAATGGGCGCCCCCATTACTAACTTTTGTTGTTGTTGTTGTTGTTACTTATATTGTTCCAACTTTAGCCACTGAGAACTCTTCCAGTTGGCTCCTCCATCACTTTAACATACCACATAGTTTTGGGTTTGTTGTTGTTTTTTTTTTCTTTTTTTTTTTTTTTTGCACTTCCTTACTTTCTAACTGTAAAAGATGCTCCAAGCTTATTTTGTATATTTCCTGTCCATGTCTTGGAACCATCCATTTATCTAAAGAGCATTGCTTCCTTTTATTAGAGAATGACGCCAGAAACTAAGATGTGATCAACAAATAGTCTCATTGTCCCTGGAGTATCATTGCTTTTGAGCCCTCTGAGTGAACAGAACTAGGAAATATGTGTATATATACCAGCCTCTGTAAAATAAACATGTTTGTAATTTATATATCTATCAGTATCAATATTAAGTTAAATATTAGTTCATATAGGTATCTTCAATGCTAATTCAATACCACATGAGTCATTGTATTCTTCTACCTTGCTTACTTGAAACCTGCCTGATAGTTTGAGAAACAAAGTTACCACCATTTATCATCCATTTACTTAATCTTTGATTTTTAAATGCATTTATATCCTTACACTAATTCAGAGGATCATTATCAGAGTCTGTACTGACAAATCCTGCTACTAAAACTATGTTAAATTTGTCTTAGATCTACAAACCAGATGTTACTAGAGCCTTAAAAGAATCAATCATCAGAAGTCATCCAGATCACACAGGGTCCTTTAATTTTGTTTATTTGCTAATTAACAGCAGAATGCCTGTCAGCATTTTATCTGGGTTGTAAGGATGACAATAGCTTCTTCCATCTCTAATTATTGGAAGTTAGTCATATTTACCCCAAAGAGAATTTACTATTTACTGTTTAAACTGCCCATGTCAGTTTTCAATAAGATATATAATCAAGAAGAAATTTAGGGGTACTGAGTGGTTCAGTCCGCTAAGCGTCTGCCTTCAGCTCAGGCCATGATCTCCAAGTCCTGGAATTGAGCCCTGCTTCAGGCTCCCTGCTCAGTAGGGAGTCTGCTTCTCCCTCTCCCTTTGCCCCTCTCCCCTATTCGTGCTCTTTTTCATGCTCTTGCTCACTCTCTCAAATTCATAAAATCTTTAAAAAAATTTTTAAAACTGAAGAAATTTAAAAGCCAACTTGGATTTTTAAGTATATCACTAGTATCGAAGATGATTTATGAATGGACTTGTGGTTAACAATAAGGACAATGCAAAGAAAAACTTTAGTTTAATTAAGGCAAAGAAGGAGGATAGGACAGACCTACTATTTTCTGACATGATGCTGCCCAACAAGATTGGACTTGTGCATATATTCTTTCCTTCCAGAGCACAGCCCACCCATGGCTACTACAATATGATGGATGACACTGAGATATACTTCCTCTTGCTATTTTGTTTCTATCCTCTCTATAAGAGAGGATAATCTTTAGGCATGAATGGACATGTAAGAGGAAACTGAAGATCAAGATGGTGAACAACATGAGGAGGACACCTAAGCTTTACAACTGAGATCAAGTCTCTTGGTCTAAATTAACTACATTCAGGAGTAACAGATCTAATTTCAAAAGAAATTCCTCAAATACCAATAGCAATCTTGATACAGCAGTGAAGATGTGTCTTAAAAATGTTCAACAAAGACTAAGTGTGTTGTGCTTTGTATGTATCTAAAACAAAAGGTAGGGATGTGTGGAAGTTGTTAAATGGAATATTTTATGTCAACACAAAGGAAAACTCTAATATTGGATACCAAATAACATAAGGAACTACCTGAGAAGGTAGTGAAATACTTGTTTTCAGAAATGTTCAAATCACTTATGGGATTATTGTGCAAAGAGTGTCCATGAGATTGGGATTAGGTGGTCTCTAAGTAGACTTCTAGTTTTGAGATACTGTGATAACTATGATATCTCAGGAATGTGGACAGTATAGAACTATGTTTAATTTCAGGGCCTACAATGTTCTCTTTTGTATTTTTCATTTTAACACTTCTGCCTATAGCAATTAACAATAAACTTGAAAAAATTTACTTAGTTACAAAAATGGTTTCCCAGTAGGTATTAATTCATCTTATTCAATGTTAAGCAGCTTACTTATTTTTATCTTTTTATGTTTTTAGAGTTAGAGAGAGAGAAAACACATGCCCAAGAAAGCAAGGTGGCAGGAGACTCAGAGGGGAAGGAAAGAAAATCCCAAGCAGGTGCCATGCCCAGCAAAGAGTGCAACACAGGGCTTGATCTCATGATCCTGAGATCATGATCTAAGCCAATATCAACAGTTAGAATCTAACTGAGCCACCCAGGTGCCCCAAATTAGTTTTGGTAAAGTTTTTTCTTAGTGAGGTTTTAATTTAGAGCTCAAAAGATGTGTCAATGATCATAAATTTCAATTTAAATTTAATAAAGTCAAATTTTAATAAACAAACAAATATTTTTTAAAACTGTGAGAGGGGAGGGGTAAAAGATGGTGGCATAGGAAAATCGTGAATTCACCTCCTCCTATGAATACAGCAGATATATAGTTACACATGGATCATTTCCCTCTGAAAAAGATTTTTATAAACTTTTTATAAAAAGTTTTTATAAACTACATGAAGGACTTCTCCACAACAAAGGATAAAAGAACCTCATCAAGATGGATATGAGAGGCAGAGACAGGAGCTTAGCAAAGAAATGCCATACCAAGTGTGACAACATACAACAGGGAGGAATCTTACCAGTCTAGCACTTTTTCTAGGAGTGAGGGGTTGGTGCCCCACATTAGACACCCCAACCCTTGGGATCTGCACCAGATGAGCTCCCCCAACATCTGACTTAGAAAACCGATGGAGCTAACTTCTGAGAGACGTAGAGTGCTAGAGGAAACAGATTTTCCTTTCAAAAGACTCACATGTAGTCTTACCCTGGGATCCAGGGCAAAAGCACCAATTTGAAAATTATCTGTACCGTGTGTGGAGGAGACTCATTTGCCAGTGTGGGGGCATCTGCTCAATGGGCGGGGGAAATTTGGGGATCTGTTTGGAGATGCAAGTGCTAGCAGATGCTTATTTGTGCACTCTCCATCTATCCTGCTACCACTAGTGGCCCTTCTGGGATGCTGTACCCTTCCACTGCCCCACTGAGTTGGCAGGAGAGAATGTTAACACCAATGTCTCACTATCCCTACTGAGGCTCAAGAGTACAGGTAGTCATAATAATCCTCCACTCTCTGGCTGGGGCAAGTAAGCACAAACAGTTTAGCATCCTCCTGCCCCCAACCTGGGGCCAATGCATGTGCAAAGACAAGACACTCTTCTAGCAGCATCGCTGAAGCCTGTGGGTGTGTTCAATCAAGGCATTTTCCCTCTGCCTTTCTGAGGCCAGTGAGTGTGTCCCCCCTACCACTAGACTCCCCAGATTACTTGGTAAAGCTGGCAGACATGTGCAAACCACACAGGGGGTGCCCCTTGTTCACCTGGCCCTGGTGGCCAAGGGGTCCAGTGTTCCTCAGCTCCCTGACACCATGACAATTAGAAACACAGTTCTTGGCAGGCCAACATCCCCAGGGCCCTGCACAGATAACAGACTGAAACACAACCCCAGTCTTCCTGGGAAAATGCCTTATTTACTAAACCTGGAGCTTTGGCCTGAGGGGCAGGCTTCAGGTTTCCCACACTTTTAGAAAATATGGAGTGGCTTGCCGAGAACATAAGCTGGACAGCATTATCCTTGAGCACCTCACTACAATTCAACAAGACCTCTCAGAAAAGAGCTTATACACTTATCTGGGGCCCTGATTTTTACAAGTGTTACCCAGGAGAACCTCTGGATCCCTGGTCTGGAGGTCAGCAGAGATTATGATTGTGGCCCCTCAAGTCTGTATATATTTGCATACTTTAAAAGCTGCTGCCTGAGGGTCTAGCTTCCAATAAGCCTGAAACTGGGTGTTAAATGAAATCCCTCCCTTTGGGACAATGACAGGTCCTGGCACACCCTCAATTATAAGGACTTATCAATAAATCAGGCTATTTAGACAATCACAAAAGTTAATGAGATAACAAAGAATTAGGGCAAGGTTGAGCAAGAAGTTTTATCATCTGCAGAAGGACATTCCTTCAAGACTAGCTGATTGAGCTAGCTGATTCACATAATACACAGAAACAAACAAAGAAAGTCAAGCATAATGAGGATACAAAGAAATGTTCTGGGTAAGAGAACAAGACAAAATCTCTGAAAAAAAGACCTTAATGATGTGGAAATAAGTAATCTACCTGATCAAGAATTCAAACTCATGGTCCTAAAGATGTTCACCAAAGTCATGAGAAGAAGGGATGAACACAGTGAGAACTTCAACAAATATATAGAGTATCAAATACAGATACAAATAACAGAGTATCAAATTACAGAATACAATGACTGCACTGAAAAATACACTACAAGTGTTCAATATCAGATCAGATGAAAAAGAAGAGATAAGCAAATTGGAAGACAAAGCACTGGACTTCACCCAGAATAGCAAAAACAAAAACAAAATTAAGCTTTAAAAAATGAATAAAAGTGAAAGAGACCTAAAGGACAACATCAAACAGACTAACACTCACTTTATAGGATCCCAAAAAGAGGAGAGAGAGAGAGAAAGGTGCAAAAAATTTATTTGAAGAAGTAATGGCTAAAAAAGTTTCCTAATTTGGGGGAATAAACAGAAATCCAGGTCCAGGAAGTCCAGAGAGTCCCCCCCCCCCAAAAAAAACTGTACTAAAACATATCCACACCAAGACACACTATAATTGTCAAAATTTAAAGAAGGTATTTCAACAGAAATTTGCAGGCCAGAAGAGCACGGCATAATATATTCATAGCACTTAAAGGAACAAACTTCTAACCAAGAGTACTCTACCCAGGAAGGTTATCATTCAGAATTGAGGAGAGAGAAACTCTTCCAGATAAGTCAAGCTAAAGGAGTTCATCACCACTAAACCCACTTTACAAGAAAAGTTTCTTTGAGCTAAAAAGGAATGGCACTAATTGACAAGAAAACATGCAAAAGTAAAAATCTCACTGGAAAGGTAAGTATTTTAATACAGGTAGTGAATAAATTACTACAAAGCTAGCATGAAGGTTAAAAGACAAAAGTAGTCAAATTAGCTAAAATTATAATAAATAAATGAGGCAAAATATGATATCAAAAACATAAAAGGAGTAAAAATTTGGAGTTTAAAAATGTGTTTAAATTAAGTTATCAACTTTAGACTGTTATATATATAAAATGTTCCATGTGAACCTCACAGTAACCACAAAGCCAAAACTTATTGCAAATACACAAAAGAAAGTGAGAAATGAATCTAAAAATACCACTAAAGAAAGATATCATGTCACAAAGGAAAAGAAAAAGAGAAGAATGAAAAAACAGAGAGGAGCCACAAAAACAGCCAGAAAACAATTAACAAAATAGCAGGTAAGTACATACCTATGAATTGTTACTTTAAATGTAAATATATTAAACTCTCCAATCAAAACACACAGAGTGGATTAATGGATAATAAAACAAGATTCATCTATGTACTGCCTATAAGAGAGTGACTTTAGGTTTAAGGATACACACAGACTGAAAGTGAAGGAATGGAAAGAGATATTCTATGAAAATAGGAACAAAAAGAAAGCTCATGTAGCTGTACTCATATTACACAAAAAAGACTTTAAAACAAAGATTGTAACAAAAGACTAAAAAGGGCATTACATAAAGGAATCAATCCAGGAATAAGACTTATAAATATGCATCCTCCCAACATACAAGTACCAAAATATATATTATATATGTATTATATATACATGCATATAAAATATATATATTAACAGACCTAAAGGGGGATATTGACAGCCCTACAATAATAGTAGGGACTTTAAAACACTACTTATACCAGTGGATAGATCATCCAAACAGAAAATCAATAAAGATACAATGGCTTTAAATGACACATTAGATCAGACAGGCTTAACAGATATATTCAGAACATTATATCCAAAAGCAGCAGAATGCATATTCTTCTCAAGAGCACATGGAACATTCTCCAGGATAGTTCACATGTTAAGCCACAAAATAAGTCACAATAAATTTAAGAAGGTTGAAATCATATCATTTTTTTTTTACCACAAGAGTATGAAATTAGCAACCAATTTCAAGAAGACAGCTAAAAAAAACAAAAAAAAAGTATTTTGAGATTCAACAACATGCTACTCAACAACCACTTGATCTTCAAAGAAAATTACAGGAGAAATTAAAAAAAAAATACCTAGACACAAATAAAAAGAGAAGGAAAGACATACCAAAATCAGGATGCAGTAAGAATAGTGCTAAGAGCAAAGTTCACAGGAATGCAGGCCCACCTCAGGAAAACAAAAAACAAAAAACAAAAAAAAACAAAAACAACTCAAATAAACAATCTAATTTTAAAAAAACTCAAATGAACAATCTAATTTTACATCTAAATTAGAAAAAGAATGCACAAAGCCCAAAGTTAGTAGAAGGAAGGAAATGATAAAGAACAGAATGTAAATAAATGAAACTAAAGAGAGAATACAAAAGATCAATGAAACTAAGAGCTGATTCTTTGAAAAGATAAACTAATTTGACAAAACTGTAGGTAGACTCACCAAGAGACAGAGAGGGCTCAAATAAATCAAAGCAGAAATTAAAGGGTTATAACCCATATCACAGAAACACAAAGGATCTTAAGATACTACTATAAACAATTATATTTCAGCATGTGGAACAACATACAAGAAATGGATAAATTCCTAGAAACATACAGTCTTCCAAGACTGAATCAGGAAGAAATAGAAAACCTGAACAAACTGTTTACTAGTAAGGAGAGTGAATCAGTAGTCAAAACTTTCCAACAAACAAAAGCCTAGGAGCAGACAGCTTCACTGGTAAATTCTACCAAACATTCCAAGGAGATGTAATACCTATCCTCCTCAAACTCTTCCAAAAAATTTAAGAGAAGGAAACACTACACCAAACTCATTTTATGAAGCCAATACTACTCTGATACTAAAACCAGACAAGGACACTACAGGAAAAGAAAATTACAGACCTATATCTCTGATGAATATAGATGTAAAAATTCTCCACAAAATATCAGCAAACTGAATTAAAAAATACAGTAAAAGGATACACACCATGATCATGTAGCAGTTATTCCAGTTATTCCAGGGAAGCAAGGATGGTTCAACATCTACAAATCAATCAGCATGATATACCACATTAATAAAGTCAGAGAAATACCATATGATCATCTCACAAATGCCAAAAAGGCATTTGACAAAATTTAACATTCATACCTGATAAAAGTTCTCAACAAAGTAGGTAAAGAGAGAATATACCTCATCATAATAAAGGCTATATATGACAGGCCCACCACTAATATCATGCTCAATGGCAAAAAGCTTGAAAGCTTTTCCTCTACGATCAGGAATAAAACAAGGATGTCCATCCTTGCCTCTTTTATTCAACATAGTACTGGAAATCCTAGCCAGAGAAATCAGGGAAGAAAAAGAAATAAAAGACATCCAAATTGGTAAGGAAAAAGTAAAACTGTTACTCTTTACAGATGACATGACACTAAATAGAGAAAACACTAAAGATGCCCCCCCACACACACACACAAAACCTGTCAGAACTAATAAATAAATTCAATAAAGCTGTAGGATATGAAATTGATACACAAAAACCTGCTGTATTTCTATATACTAAGAACAAAATATCAGAAAGAGAAATTAAGATAATAATCCCATTTACCACTGCATCAAAAAGAATGAAATACTTAGGAATATATTTAACCAAGGAGGTAAAAAACCTGTAAACTGAAAACTATAAGACACTGATGAAAAAAAAAAAATGAAGAAGACACAAATAAATGGGAAGGTAGTCTATGCTCATGGACTGGAAGAATTAATATTGTTAAAATGTTCATACTACCCAAAGCTATCTACAGATTCAGTGCAGTCCCTACCAATATTCCAATGGCATTTTTCACAGAACCAGAGCCAATATTCTCAAATTTTCATGGAACCACAAAATGCCCAAATAGCCAAAGAAATCTTGTGAAGGAAAAACCAAGTCAGAAGTATGCTTCTGGATTTCAAACTGTACTACAAAGCTGTAATAATCAAACCAGTATGGTATTGACATAGAAAGAGACACATAATCAATGGAACAGAATAGAGAGCTGAGAAAAACACCCATGCAAATATGGTAAATTAATTCATGACAAAGGAGGCAGGAATATACAATGAGAAAAGGACAGTCTCTTCAATAAATTGTGCTGGGAAAATTGTAAGGGTACATGCAAAGGAAGGACCTGGATCCCTATACCATATGCAAAAATTAACTCAAAACTGATTAAAGACCTGAATGTAAAACCTGAAGCCATAAAACTACTAGAAGAAAACAAAGGCAGAAACTTCATATCAGTCATAGCAATGGCTTTTTTTTTTTTTTGAAAGATTTTATTTATTTGACAGAGGAGGCACAGCAAGAGAGGAAACAGAAGCAGGGGGAGTGGGAGAGGGAGAAGCAGGCTTCCCGCCCAGCAGGGAGCCCGAAGCAATGGCTTTTTGGATTTGATCTCAAAGGCAAGGCCACAGAAGCAAAAAATAAAAGAACAAATGGGACTACATCAAACTAAACACTTTTGCATAACAAAGGAAACCATCAACAAGATGAATGGCAACCTACTGAAGGAGAGGCGGTATTTGCAAATCATTTCTTGATAAATGGTTAATCTATGAAATATATTTTATTTTTTTAAAGATTTTATTTATTTGAGAGAGAGAGAATGAGAGATAGAGAGCACTAGAAGGAAGAGGGTCAGAGGGAGAAGCAGACTCCCTGCTGAGCAGGGAGCCCAATGTGGGACTCGATCCCGGGACTCCAGGATCATGACCTGAGCCGAAGGCAGTCGCTTAACCAAATGAGCCACCCAGGCATCCCTGTGAAATATATTTTAAAAACCCATACAACTCAGTAACAGAAAAAACAAGCAATCTGATTATAAATAGGCAAAAGATCTGAACATTTTCCAAAGAAGACCTACAGATGACTAACAGGCACTTGAAAAGATGTTTAACATCACTATTAATCATCATGGAAATACAAATCAAAAGCCCAATGAGATATTACTTCACACCAGCAGAATGGCTAATATCAAAAAAGGCAAGCTAAAACAGAAATATATGTGTAATATATATTCATAAGAGTGAATATTACAGTGTATAGTGACTAGTATAGTGTATAATCACTATTCGAAACAGTGTACATTCAAATATACACAAATCTGAAAAAGCTATTTGCTTCCCTATTTTCACTGCAGCATTATTTACAACAGTAAGATATAGAAACAACCAAAGTGTCCATCAATGGATGAATGGATAAAGAAGATATGGTGCTTCTATATACAATGGAATACTACTCAGACATAAAAATGAATGAAATCTTTCTATGTGTGGCAACATGAACGGAGCTTGGGGATATTATGCTAAGTGAAACAAGTCAGGTAGAGAAGGACAAATATCATATGATTTCACTTATACATGGAATCTAAAAAAACAATTTAAACAAACAAAACAAAACAAAACCCAAACCCATAGATACAGAGGACATATTGTTGGTTGCCAGAGGGGAGAAGGGGTGCGTAAAGGTGAAATGGGTGAAGGGAATCAAGAAGTACAAACTCCCAGTTATAAAATAATTAAGTCATGGGAAATTAATGTACAGCATAGGGAATATATTCAATAATATTATACTAAGTCTGTAGGGTGATGATGAGTAACTGGATTTACTGAGGTATTACAATGTATATAGAGGTCAATCACTGTGCTGTTCATCTGAGTCTAATATAATATTGTAGGTCAAGAATACTTAAATAAAATTTAAAAAATGAAAAATGGGGGGCTATCATTTGGCTCAAGTGCCAATAACTTTAATAATTAAAATGGAATACAAACACTTTAACTCAAGAAAAATTATAGGAACACAATTGGAATAAATTTTTTATGACCATTAGCCTGATATTCACAAAAAAATATTTAATTGAAAGAAGTACAGAATTTCTAATTTAAGATTTTTTTTTAACATAGAATGCCTAAAGACCCCTGTAAACCAGCAAAGAACTATTAGGGCCCTGTAAGAGACTTGAATTTAAATAAGACAGATACACTGAAACTATAAGATATGGTATTTTTCTCCTAAAATGAAAGTCACCTACAGGTATCTATAAGGTTCAAATGCACGGGCTCCTGGTTACTTTTTCCAAAATGGTAGGGACATAAAATTGCGCTGCATTCATTAAGTATGTATTGAATCAGGTATCCTATTAGGTAAAATGCAGTGTTCTTTATATATCCATAAGGTATAAAATGCGGTTGGTTTATTAGGTGCTGGAAATTCAGAGAGAAACAAAACAGAGTCCCCGCCCTTTTAAAGACTACAGCCTAGCCAAGAAAATAGATATTAAAGAATTGCTTAACTATTCACTTCACAATCAAAAGAAACAATAAATATTCACTTCAAAATTATATCCAGGATAATATTGTGATTATATAGAGGAAATTCTTGGTCTACAGAACCCCTGGAAATGATGACTGAGTCAAGTTTTAAAGCATAAGAAGGAATTCATTCGGCAAAAATTGAACAGAAGATGGTTTCAAGAAGATGGTGAACATATGGGGAAGACCCTGAAGTAGGAAGGGTTACGTGTATTCAAGACCCTTAAAATAGTGCATGCTCCTGGGATATACAAATAAGAGCGCAGGTGAGAGGAATGTGTGATCACCCCAGGAATAAGCAGAAACCAGAGAGTCAGAGCTATATGAACATATCCTTCCATCTGAAGTTCATCCAATATAGTTACTCTTCCAAATTACTGCTTGATTACATTTGGATAAAATATACATGGGTGTGATTTCTTTATCCTTATTTTGTCATATTATCCATCTACCTTAGGATGGTATGGTATGTAGCTTTTCAAATTTTATGTAAAAGGTTTTGAAGTACTTTGAAAGTGACCTACATTAAATATGTATATAGTAAATAAATATAAATAAATTTTTCTGCTATATTCTTATCCTTTCTCAGTACAATAAGTGATTTTTCAAACAAATGTAAAAATGATCTATTCTTCTCCTGAAACAATGCCAAATGATTAAAAATAAAAATGAGCATATACCTCCAAATGCAGTTTGAATGAATACTATTCAAATATCAAGCTTCAAGCATAAGATCCAGTTTGGAAGAGGAAGACAATGCACTGCATAGCATGAGACAAAATAAATTTATTTCTCTGTGTGAATATTTTTTCAACATCCTAGATATGATCTTCCAACTATAAAAGTATTTTTTTCTAATATAGGTATTATAAATAATTTTACATTGTTTGTTTTAGAATGAAATCACCAGCTGAGGCCAGAAACAACAATTTTCTTTCTATAACAAATTCATTTTTTCCAGTTTAAAAATTATTCAATTTCATACTCCTCTGTTCCCCCTGCTATCTACCTGTTGGGAATTAAATTGTTTATTTATGCCACTATAAAAGATTACGTAGGGAAAACAAAAAACACCTACAACCAAATGCTATTTTTTTGTTTTGATTCTCAAGCAAAGTATTGATCAAAGAGACCTGGAATGAATAATGATAAATAAAAGAACTAATTTCCACCTGGAAGGATCCAGAGGTCATCTAATACAAATTTCTTCCTCTTATAAATAAGAAAACTGAGACCCAGGGAGGTTAAATGATTTACCCAGGGTTCTCTAACTAGTTATGGAAATTGATTGATTTCTGGTTTCCAGCCCTTCCCAATACACCCTGCCCATAATTTCATCTTGCCATATGTTATTGTTTTTCCACATATTAAAGAAGTGGCTGCATATTGCTGTTAAAACTGCAATAATGTGAGAAATAAAACTCACTTAGGACTCTTGTTTATAAGGCATTAACTTCAAAAGAATCAGTTAATGTTGCAAAGTAATGAAATTGAACAACAACAACAAAAAAAGCTAGCAGAGCCAATAGACCAAGATGCAAAAGTAAAGGGCCATACTCCTGCTGTCATTTAATCTTTATGTACCCCTTCAAATGGATAACCTTGGTCTTAAAAACAAAGGAATCAATTTTGTTACATTTTATGCCCAACAGTCACAGTAAATTTGTGAAGTGCCTACCAGAAACAGACTGCTTGGCTGGCTGTCTAGCAACAAAGTAAATAAGCATATTGTTATAACTTAACTGCTTTTTAGAGGGACCCCCATTTCATTATTCACTCATTAAATCTATCCATTAATCAGAAGGAAACAATACAAGGCAGCGTAGAGGGTAGCAACAGAAGTGAGTTCCAGAAGTTCTAAATTTGCTTTCTAGTAATTTGTGAAGATGGACTCATTTTTTCCCAAAGTCAAATAGACCTACAAAGAGATAGATTAAGTACTGGTGAAAATGAAGGGAAAACTATTACAATATCACTGATTTATAAAAATGCCTTTGTATTCAGCGCTGAGTACCAAAGGAAACTTTTGCAGCTAGGACTCCTCTTACTTCAAGGAGAAATGTTTGCTAAAATAAAGGGGACTTGACTTTGAATAGTTTAAGATTCGTGAATTATATCTATCATAATCTACTAATACTATTAGGCTATTTTCAAGAGAGGCTTGCTTCAAAAATGAGTGGAAGGAGAAAAAAGAAAAGATTCATTACAGTTTTTCTTGTGAAGTATGTCTACTGTTTTCCAGGCACATATTGTGTCATATAAAACACGGTACTAGTAATAAGTAAGGGAGCAGCATATCTCAAATCTTGAGCAACTCTCTGGCTCTTATTTCTGTGGGTAGGCAAATAAGCTTCAGTCTCATCCTTTCTGTCACCCATAAGCAGATTTGGTATATTCCTTGACTTTGAACTTCTTGCTTGGTTTTTGAACTGATTTTGAATGACCACTAACTTCTACATACACACTGCCTCCTGACTACTTACTGTACCTTGATTTGGAGTGAGCCCTGGTCCCTGTGTCTTTTTTGGATTTGCATAGTGTCCTTACCTGATTCCCATTCAATATTTTGCTTTTTCTTCATCTCTCCTGGTTTTGTAGTCTGCTTCTGCCTCTGACATCTATCTCCACTCACAGCCCCTAGATGTGCAGAAGTGCCCTTGACACTTTCTATTACAGAATTTAATAGACACAATTTAAACTTTTGGTTGGTCACAGTTATTTTTAGATAAAATACTCAAAATCTGTAATGTTTACCAGTAGTGTTTTCAGCCTCTCTTGGGTTGCTACTTTAAATGTAATCAACTCTTCATAAGTCAAGACATTCTAAGCAGCGTTTCAATGCTCATGGGAACCGTTTCAATAATTTAGAACCAATCAAAACTCATGTTAAATTCCAATGGTTTCGGAGATCATACTATAGTGAATATTCCAATTGTAGAATTAAAAATGAAAGACAACAGGGGCACCTGGGTGGCTCAGTTGGTTAAGCGACTGCCTTCGGCTCAGGTCATGATCCTGGAGTCCCAGGATCGAGTCCTGCATCGGGCTCCCTGCTCAGCAGGGTGTCTGCTCCTCCCTCTGACCCTCTTCCCTCTTGTGCTCTCTATCTCTCATTCTCTCTCTCTCTCAAATAAATAAATAAAAATCTTAAAAAAAAAAACAAAATAAAAATGAAAGACAACAATAATAAGAATTTTATTTTACTCTTATTATTAGTAGTATCATCTTTTGAGTACTCCATCAGTCTAGCTAGTAGGGTACCTCACTTCTTTTCATTGGGGCTTAAAAAATATTATTCAATGAATACGTTGTGGAGTATTCACTAACTGCAGATGAGGAAACCAGTACTTACATAATTTAAGTATCTTACTCAAGGTCATACATGAAGTAGGTGAAGGAGCTCAAATAGAAACTGGGTTTTTATGATATCAAAGTTGATGCTATTAGCAATTTTGCTAAGCTTTTTTCTAAAAGCCTAACCTTTGTTCCCCTGAAACTCTATTAAAAAGAAAAAAAATTCAGTGGGGGACTCCAACTAAAAACTTAATTTTTTTTTTCCAAAACTTTAAAAGAGGTAGACCAAAAGAGAAGAAAATGCAGTTATTCTCATACACTGCCTGTGTGGGTATAAATTGGCACAGACGCAACGGCAAACCATGTGGCAGTTTTTACTAAAGCTGAGCATCTTTGTACTCTGTTACCAGCAAATCTATGCTGAGTGTGGGTATGTATTCAAATGAAATAAGTGCAAATGTTGGGACCAAAGGACACACATATGAATTTTCAATCAGTTTTATTTATACTTGCCTAAAACTCTCAAAGCAGCCTAAAACTCCATAAGAATACAATGAATTAAATAGATTGTGATATATCCATACAGTGGAGTACTATGTAACAATGGAAGAAGCAACAGCTATGTGTATCAAAGACATAAACCTGAGCTAAAGAACCCTGACACAAAGTAGGTATACTGTATGCTCCCGGAAAGTTCAAAAACAGGGAAAGCTCAACTCTGGTACTGCGGTGAGGCAAGTTATTTCCTTTAAGAGAGCAGTATTGACCAGGGAGGCAGAGGGTTCCTCTAGAGTGCTAGAAATATTCTGCACTGATTTGGGTGTTGAGTTGTTCCTATATGCATTCAGGAACCTTCCTGTACAATTAAGACGTGTGCATTTGTAACCTATGCTTCAATTAAGAAAAAATATGTTCTAGGATAAGATGAAAATGAATTCTTTTTAAAAAGGTTATAACAATCCTAGAAAATACGTAATTTGAAACATTGGGTTTGCTTCTCACTTTCCTTATAAGGTATGCTTGTAAGTATAATTTCCTTCCAAACTACAGCGTTCTTAAGAATAATTAGTCAACATGGTACCTGGGTGGCTCAGTCAGTTAAGCTAGTCAGTTAAGTGACTGACTTCCACTCAGGTCCTGATCCCAGGCTCCTGGGATTCTGGGGTCATATGAAACCTTCTACTTGGCAAGTCAAATGGTATAAATAAAAACTACGATTTAAAAATACTGAAACAAATAATGCAACATATGTTAAGAAAAAAGAAAAAGAAGAAGATAGCAGGAGGGGAAGAATGAAGGGGAGTAAGTCGGAGAGGGAGACGAACCATGAGAGACGATGGACTCTGAAAAACAAACTGATGGTTCTAGAGGGGAGGGGGTAGGGGGATGGGTTAGCCTGGTGATGGGTATTAAAGAGGGCACATTCTGTGTGGAGCACTGGGTGTTATGCACAAACAATGAATCATGGAACACTACATCAAAAACTAATGATGTGGTGTATGGTGATTAACATAACAATAAAAAATTAAAAACAAAAAACAAAAAAAAATACTTTATTGGGGCACCTGGGTGGCTCAGTCAGTTAAGCATCTGCTTTCGGCTCAGGTCATGATCCCCGCATCCTGGAATCGAGCCCACATCGGGTTCCCTGCTCAGCAGGGAGCCTACTTCTCCCTCTGCGTCCCCCTGCTTGTGCTCTCTCTCTCTTTGTCAAATAAAGAAATAAAATCTGAAATAAATTAAAAACACTAAATATAAAGTAAAAATATAATAGAGGAGTAAGAAGCAGAGTGAAGCAAACCCAATCATCCATGTTTATTACATGTAAATTGGCTCAAACCTTCTTTTTAATTTTTTTCTTTATTTGGGTATAGTTAACAAGCTCAAACTTTCTTGAGTGGCATCAAGCAACAGAACAAGAACTTTTAAACGCTTGTGCTTTCTGATTCAGTGATTCCAGTTAGAACTCACTTAAAAAATAAAACAGTAATAGAAATAGTAATAGTTGTGTAGAAGAAATACACATCATTCTCTTTTCTACAACTCAACAGAAACTTACTGAGGAACTACCATGTTCTTGGCACTGTAGTATTAAAGGTACAGTAGGGAACCATTTACCTATTGTGTGTAATGACAGATGATATAAACCTTAAACTAATAATTATTAGCACGACTGTCATTATAAGCAGGAAAGATTAGTAGTCTATGAAAGTAAGAGATCTGAGTTATTGGGAGGATTACAAAAGCCTCTGGAAAAATGATGTTTAAATGAAACCTGATGACAGGTATAATAGGCCTGTCTTAGCCTCAGGCATGAACGATCCATGCCTGCACTCTGTTCTTAGAAATTCTGCACGTGTTCTACTAAAGAACACATGAACTCTTCTGTCACTCAGGGTCTGGCACAAAGAGATCTGCAACTCTAAACAGCCTGTCTCCTGACCAACATCATTCAAGCCTCAGGAACATATTTCTTGTTCTAGATCTTTGAAGCAAAGGGTAGCTACCTCCAAAATTGCCAGTATTTGTGGATTGTGCCCTGGTCAGTGTCAGAGACGGGCATCAGTGAGGAGGAAGTGATTTACAGAAGTGCTTAAAAATGAGAATAGACAAATTAATTTACCTGAAAATATCTTACTTGAAATTTCCTATCAGATTACTTGAATGCAATGAATTTTGCATAAGAAAGTAGCATTACCTGGTCCTGCCAAGCATCTGTTTTTCTGCCTCTTTTCAGGCTTCAGAAGTACCAGGGGTATTCAGGAAAACATACAGTATTTATAAAAGTTACACTTGGCAACTAAGGAATATTTTGAAAGAAAAACAATTCATATTACTCTTTAATTTGTAAGTCTGTGGTTCTATATTTTATATGCATGAAACATAATACCAATTACATTCACAACTAGATGCAAATAGCCAGAATTGCAAAAATGGTTTTACTATATTAAAATTTTTAATAAGATTTTTTAAATGGTCAAAAATTAAACACAAAGGTTTCCCTATTTTTAAATTATGATTTCTTTATATAAAGATTCATATATGATTAATTCATACATTAATTAAAATTTTATCTTACCATTTAATTTCAATAGATGGTCTTAAGTATCTCATAGGAAAAATATATTTTTCAAAATATAAAAAATAAATTATTCATGGATTAAATTCACATCAACTTCCATTTTTGTGAAAATATACTTGAACTTGTAAACTCTAATTATATTTTACTTTTTAGTCTTTTTGAAAAGTAAGAGTAGAGATCAAAATAAAAATAAACAGTAAGAAAGGGGAGGTCAGAAAAAAAAGGAAAAAAAAACAATTTTTTAAAAATTTGAAAATTTCCAAAGAAAAATCTTCTTAAATTTTAAAATCTGAAACAAATGAGCAGTTTTCCATCAAGCATGACCTATACAAAAATCATGAACAGATCACAATTCTGCAACTTAACCAGATGTGATGTCCATGCAATTTCCTATTATATACTAAATGAAGACCTAAATATCCACCTCAAAAAAATCATTTCCACCCAAAAAAGCACAAATTTTTAGAATTTATTGAAAAGCTTAATAGGAAGTTAATCAATAGTTTTCAAAAAAACCCCAAGTGATCAATGACATTAAATATTTTATAATATTCTTAAAGGATCATCACTGTATGTCCAATATTTAGATGATTATAATGTTTTGTATGACACTATCTGCATATTGCAGAAGACAATTCCTATTTTCTCTACATGTTGGATAAATGATTTGGAAATCTGATGGCAGAGTGAGTGCACATGGAGATACATTTTTAAAATAATGAAACAACTGACAACTAAGAAGGTAGCTTCAAAATGAGATTAGTAGAATAAAAAAAAGAGAGAAGGAAATATCCATAATATATTTAAGAATAAAAAAAAGGAATAAAAAAGTCATGCTGAACAATTAATATTTATTTATTTGTTGGAAAATTGGGGAAAAAACCACAAAACTGAAAATTTTACCAGTTTTAGACATGTTGTAGAAAGAACAGTTTTAAGTGAAAAACTAACAATCTCAACCGTAGACCCTGATTTGATATAATGAGGACAATTCTATGACAATGTTGCTAACACAGATGGTAAACAAAAGTGTAAGAATCAGAATTTTGGCTGAAAAATCCTTAAGAATTTCTTTGCCAGTGGTGGTATGTCATTGGGAGAAATGGTCTCAAATGCACCAAGATTAATGATGTTATTTGGAATAATTATGTATTTTATATCATGCTTTACAGATATATCCAAGATAGCATGACTGATTAAACACATATCAAATATTTGACCAAACAAGCTCTCTCAAACACATAATGGGAATATAACATTCTGTTAAAGTAATTGGATTTCACTCAGTCAAGATATAACATATCAGAAAAGTTCAGGGAAACAACAAAATATTCTCAGATACAGGGCAAAAGGGGGTCTAGCCACAATTAAGATTCAGTTTTGAGTACATCTAGAGCCATTTGATAAGAACATTTGTTTGCTACTAATAATGTTAGTAAGGCCTTTAAAAACTAAAATTAAGTTTGGCTGTTTCACTTTCTAAAATAATTTTTAAAATTTTTATTTTTGCTATTAAAGGAAACTGCAAGTGAAATTTGCATAAAGGTGGCAGTCCAGTAAAATATAATACAGAAATAATGTTTCCCTGAAGGAAATGTTTGCATACAAATATTATGAACAACTTAATATAGAGTCGATTTTCTAGTCACTATGAACCAAGACATAACCCTGACTAAATAGAGGGATGAACAAATTGAGAAACATGCTTTTTTAACTTGTTGGTTTTATAAACATCCCAGAATTAAAATATTTGAAAGAAGAAAACCTGTATGGATCTAAATATTGCTATAAGAGATTATGGATGTTGGGAATACAAAAAATAATAATTTATATGATGTTAAAATATGTTGGGCTCTTTTCAGATGGTAACTTATTATATGGAAAGCCATTATATTTGAACATGATACATAAAACTGTTTTTTTCCCAGTTTAGGTATTGCTTTAAAAAATTATTTATAATTCTATTTACTACTACCTTGGCAAAGATATTTATCTTCAAACTTTAATTCATATAATACTACTATGAACTATAAAGATTAAAGAGAAGTTGCTCAGTTTGGAATACAAATTACATGAAAAATATTCACGACTAGTGACTCCGAAATGAAAGAAATAAAATTTAATAAATTAGTAATTTGTAAGTGATATGTTTCATCCAACTGTCTTCAAAACATCAAAGAATGCCAGACATGGGCAATATTAATTAGATCGAGTCATCTTTGATCTTGATATTTTGCCATCATTCAGTAACATAAAATTAATAGTTTGAAAAAGTTCGTATTTATGAAGATATATTTGCATGAGTAAGTAAACAGAACATGTTTTATATAACATCTGGTAGCTTGATTTGTACCTTTTAAATATTTAGACGTATTATATGTGACTCCCAATAGTACCAATGCTCTTGGTTACACAGACCTAGACATTGGGCAAGAGTTCAGTGGGTGAGAGTTAACTCAGTAAAAAGGGTGGTACATGGAGAAGGGGAAGTATATAAGAAATTTAAAACAGCATGTATAATGGCATGGAATTATTTCTTTAAAAAAAACTGTTTCCCTTAAAATAACTACAAGTATTTCAATATATTACAACATTAGCTATGTGATAAAATTCAGGGGATGATTTAACAATAGATGAATAGTTAAACACTTTGTTGTATCCACACAATAAAATGCTACACAGACACTAAAAATCAAATTTTTAAAGTCTGTTAAACTTAAAAGCATTTGCCTGTGAATTTAAGTACATTGTAAGATATAACCCAAGATTTCCATCATGATTTGGATCATATCCCTGTTTTTGTTTTCTTGCTCATTCTGATAACTCTCTCTGGCCTCTGTCTCTTTTGTGCATACTACCATTTTTATATGTATAAAAAATAAGTAATAGTCTAAAATACAGGTGATCTGAAAACATGATTCCTTTATTCTAAGAGATGTAACATACTAACTCCTCCCACATGTGTCAGCCATAATGGCATAGATAAAGCCTTCTATTAAATGGATTATAATTTTGTATCAGTGAGGGATAATTTGTTATGCATTTTTATATCTCCCACAGTGTCTAGCTCATTATTTTAATGCAATCATGCCTTAAGTAACATTATTTTAAACATGAGTCCAATATTTATCTACCATAAGAAATGAACTTCCCTATTAGAACAAAATTAAAACAGGCACAGACAATAGACTAATGACAACAAAGGAAATGGACTTCCTTTTGCAATTACTTTGGCTATGAAAATGACAAATGACAAAGTGAATTGTGAAAGGAGCTGCAGGTTAACTTTTTGTTGTTCAGTTCTATTTGTGAATGTAGGAAGAACACCATCAGTATTAGCCAGCCTAGAGGAGATGGGAGGGCCAGTATGTACCTTAATATCCATGCCTAATCATGCACGATTTTCCTCACTGACATATAGGAAAACAAGAAACACAGGAGGGATATATATACATAACCTGACAACCAGAAAGAATTCCCTTTCACTTGTGCCCAAATGATGATATAGGTGGAGGGGCTTAGAAAATCAGAAGTTAATCAGGATAATCATGCCCAGAGACAATGCAGAGTGCTGTGTTCACTGCTTACAGAATATTAACGGGAAATTGGATCCATAGTATTTCCCAAGTAGTTAGACATAAGGGGTTCTTTGAATTAAGGTTTAGAGAGTTACATAGTTCCAGTATTCCTTCTCATTCTGTGTTGCCCTCTGCAATATTTCAACAAAGAAAGCAAAGACTTCTGAAACTAGAAGTCTGGTGATTAGAGGGGGCACTTAGATGTAGATAACATTGCTGCAGAAAAATTTTAAGAGATTGTTTAAATACCATTGCCACATAACCAACTGCCCCAGATTTATTGGCCAAAAATATTTTCTTGGCCCACAATTCTATGTGATGGACGTTTGGTTCAGGGCTGGTAGGTCCCACATGGCTTCTCATGTTTATGAACTCCACTGAGACTTTTGACTAAGGTGCTTCTGCTCTCTTCTGTGAAACTTTTCCAGCAGGATAGACTTCTTAATATGGAGGCAGTGTTTCAAGAGGGCAAGCCAAATGTCCGAGCACTTACCAAGACCCTGACTGAATTATGCGTTTGATGGTCCTTTGGTCAAAGCAAGTCACAATGACAAGCCCAGAGTTAATGTGCAAGGAGACTACATAGGGTGTAGGTACCATTATGGTGCCACTAGAAGGCTCTGCAGTGGGGTTTTCTGCAGCTTGGTCAAATGGCCTCAAAAAAACAGCATAAATGTTTTGAAACTAAATAAAGGTGATGACAGCACAGCACCATCAATGCACTAAATGCCAGTAATTGCACACTCTAAAATCGTTCCTTTTCTATTATGTGAGGTTCACGTCATTAAAACAGAGACAGAGAGAGACACAGAGAGAGAGAAATGTCCTAAGATGTTCCTTCAACTGGGAGAACATATACCATGTATAATATACATATATATATGTATTATATACATATAATACCAATTTTTATATATACCAAATTTTATATATGAATATATATGTACATATATACATAAATACATATATGTACATATACATATCTTCCTGCAGACTTAAACTCTTCTCTTTTCAAGTCAGTCAGAGAAAGATAAATGACATAGGATTTCAGTCATTCATGGAATTTAAGAAACAAAACAAAGGAACAAAGGGGAACAAAAAAACAATAGAGAGAGAGAGAGAGAGAAAGGGAGGCAAACCAAGAAACAGATTCTTAAATACAGAACAAATTGATGGTTACCAGAGAGGAAGTGGGTGGGTGGGGGGATGGGTTAAATAGGTGATGGGGACTAAGGCGCATACTTGATGTGATGAGCACTGGGTGAGGTATTCCTGAAACTAATATAACCCTGTAATTAAATTGGAATTCAATTAAAAACTCAAAAACAAAACAAAAAAAGAAATTATTATCAGTGAAAGTCACTTATTTTTTAATTAATATATAATATATTATTGGTTTCAGAGGTATAGGCCTGTGATTCATCAGTCTTATATAATACCCAGTGCTCATTACATCACATGCCTGCCTTACATCCATCACCCAGTCACATATTTTAACAGAGAAAGAACAAATCACATGTTAGATGGTCCTCTTTTACAAACTTTTTTTTACAGATTGTTAAGCTTTGCCTCTTTCACATTTGTTGTTTAATTAAAATTAATTCTTCAGAAGAGATAAAATTTGACACATTTACAGAAGCATAATACTTATTTTACTTCAAATAAATATTCCTACTCTACTGTTTTCAAGGAAAAAGCCCTCTAACTTTCCCTCAGAGGTGAGTTCTAAGCAAAAAAGAAAAATCCAGTTGAGAAATGGGCAGAAGATCTGAATAGACATTTTTCCAAAGAAGACATACAGATGGCCAACAAGTACATGAAAAGATGCTCAACATCATTAATCATCAGGGAAATGCAAATCAAATCTATGAGCTATCACCTCACACCTGTTAGAATGGCTATTACAAAAAGACAAGAAATAATGAGTTGTTAATAAAAATAGATTATCGGGAACCCTTGTACACTGTTGGCGAGAATGTAAACTGGTGCCACCACTATGGAAATTAGTAGGGAGACCCCCACCAAATTAAAGAATATAAGTACTATATGATCCATCAATCCCACTTCTGGGTATTTATCCAAAGAAAACAAAAACACCAATCCAAAAAGTTATCTACACCACTATGTTCACTGCAACATTTATAATAGTCAAGATATGGAAACAACGTAAGTGTCCATCGATGGATGAATGGATAGAGAAGTCATGGTATATACATATATACACAATGGGAGATTATTCAGCCACAAGAAAAAAATGAAATCTTACCATTTACAACATGGATGGATAATATGGATAATGGATAATATGGATGGATCATGGATAATAGGGATTATATTTATGCTAAATAAGTGAGATGGAGAAAGAAATACCGTATGATTTCACTTATATGTGGAATCTAAAAAGACATATGAACAAACAAAACAAAACTTATGAATCTGGAGAACAGAATGGTAGTTGCTGGGGTGGGAAGGATGTTGGGGTCCGGTCAAAATTGGTGATGTGGTCTGGAAGCACAGACTTCAGTAGTGAAATGTGAAGGTCATGGGGATGTTGTACACTGCATGGGGACCATATTCAGTGATAGTGTAGTGTGTATTTGAAGGTTGCCAGGAGAGTGGATCTTGACAGTTCTCATCACAAGAAAAAAAGTTTTTTTACCTTTTTATGGTGACAATGAACAGTGAATAGACATTTCACAGTGTACACAAGTGTCGAATCCTGACACTGTACACCTGAAATTAATATAATGTTGCATTGTCAATTTTTTCTCAATATAAAAAGAAATGAAAATTAATCAGTTCTTTATTCAGTTCAAATGCCTGTCATTTTTGTTTTCTGTTCTGTACATGCTGAGACATTTTTATAATACAATGAATGACTTTTAATACAAAGAGACTGTTTCATTGTTTCCTTTAATTAGAGCTACTTTCAAATTTAAAGGGAGAGTGACATTTTTAAAATATTTTTTTCTCCTTTCAAAGGCTACATTATTTTGCTTCCAGTTATTTAAAGTTAGAGTGAACTAGACTCTGTTCAATTATATGATTGTTCTTCAAGCCTGAAACTTTTCTCCTACCATCTTGAGGCTTTAGTAATGTCTTTAGGACTATTTAGAACTCTGGAGGAATTTTTTTTACCTTATTATCATAATTCAAGAATATTTAAATCAGATAGAACACCAAATACATCTAGTATCTATGATCAGTTTATTTTCTAATAATCTATTCATCTAATAGAATATATTAAAATACTCTTTGAAAGATACTTTTTCATCAATATGAGTAAGTTAACTAATTTTCCTATGTCTAGATTATTAGTGAAAGTTGAGCTTAAGTACAACCACACACATGTTCTAAAAATTCATGTAAGCCCATCGTCTTAATTACAGTTCCTCATCATTTGAAGTTAAAGCCTGACAGAATAATAGAATGTTAAAAATTAAATGTAGCCTCAACCGAGATAGAGATGATTTTAATAAATCTTATTTCTATTTTTATAGCTTAGCTAGAAGGAGTAATTTAAATAGATTTGTAAAGTCAATGTTGATATGGATCTGTATTTATTTACATGAAATATATCTATGGCACATTATTCAGTGGAAAAGCAGGAGCATTCATTCATTGAAAATACTTGATATGAACTATGTTTATTGGTCAGGATCCAGTTAGGAAATAAAAAACTAATCTATGTAAAGCAGTGCATGGTACAAAGTAACAGTTTATTATAAAGTTGATGGAATGGCTGAAAGAACACTAGGCAGATAATGGTGTTGCCCAGAAATCAGGAGCTCCCACTACCCAAGCTGAATCCTGTCACCCCAAGCGTTGTGGGTGCTTCTAGAGGTATGTACTAAGCAGCAACTTCTATGCTCCCATTACTCAAACTACTGATGCTACTACCTGGTTCCCACCATCACCTGTAGGTGATTCTGATGCTGCAGACAGAGGCAGAATGGCTTTCCCCACCCACCAAGTATCTTACCTCCGGCCAGAGACAGCTGTTGGCAGAAGCTATGCAAAATCCAACCACAACAAAGTTTTTAAAATGTAATTTTCGGGCTTTCAGGTCCTTGTGAGAGTCAACACAGAAGCATGGGAACAGGGGTGAGTACTAACAAATATTGCACAAATGAGATAAATGAATGAATGCATGAATGGATGGATGGATGGATGGATGGATGGATGGATGGATGGATGCATGGATGGTTTGGAGCCATGCCCTTATGGAAAGCTTACTCTTCTGAGGAAAACCAACTTATCTGAAGAAAAAAAAAATATTACATCTGTTACAGCTGCTATGAAGTAGTGGAGATTTGTGGGGAAAGGAAGGATAGGAAGGTTTCTCTGAAAAAACCTGGCAATTTAGCTGGTATCTGAATGTGTCACTTGTGTTTAACTTGGAGAAAAATAAAGGGGAACATCTCCAGGTAAAGAAATTCCCATACTATGGACATCATATTGGACAAGGTATCATTGTGGACACATAATGGACAAAGGTATCATTAAAAGCCACTGTGAATAGATGAGAGGGCCAAAGGAGAGGGAAAAATGAGTGGAAGTTGCTAGGGTACATAGGTTATAAAATAATACATAGAATAAAAACCCATTTATTTAAAATAGCATACCAGTATCTATACTGGTTTCTGTACATAGAGAGGTACTTTGAAGTTTGTTCACCAAAACTTTTTAGTTTGTAGCATCTTCTTCTGAGCTATTTTTTTCACTTATGAATATACATACTTTTTATGACAATACTACTGAAGCAGAACCAAAAATCTGCGGTCAAAAAAAGATGACCTAATATAAGTACTGCCATATACATGTGAAAAATCAGTGATTTTACTTTGAAGGAATATTTAGAAAGCCATATATTTCCAGACAGGACTAAATTCTTCACTTCCTTTATTTCTCGGCTTAAATGGAGGTTTACTATCCAGAGACATGAATTATATAATTAAATACTGTTGATAAATATTATATAACTAAAATTCAAACACAAAACTATGGTCAGAGAAGTCCTGAATTCCTAGACACCAGTATCTGGAGAGTCATTCCTGTGTAATCAATCTATGCTCCAAGACTGTAAGAGATACTATGTCATGGCAAACATCTTGAAGGGGAAATTACTTATGGCCGCATGGACCAAAAAGTATTCCAAAGTTTCCATATTACACCAGTAAAATAGAGTGTTAACAATTTTTCCGTAAAAGGGATTTATGGCCAAAGAATAAAACTATATTTTCTTCATCCTAAGACTTTTTCCTTAAAATATTAATATAGTAATGAGCATTTTAAATCGTAAGAAGGAGACATAATACTTATCATTTCCAAAATCTGTTTGACAACAGGGCCTGGTTTTAAATTATCATCCTGCTTTGCTGATATTCTATAGAACATATTGAAAATGCTATTCAAGAGATATAATTTTAAAAATACTCCTAGAATAGTCAAGTCATCTCTATAATGTACATGTATGTGAATTTCAAGGAATCTATAAAATTCAAATTTTACATAAATAGGAAACAACTTTAACCTGATTTGAATGGCCTAGTCATTTGATTCATTCCTTCCTTTAGCCAATTATTTGCAACTGTGTTTTGAGAGTTCCCTCTTATGCCAAGCCCTATTCTGCATTCCAGAGACCTGATTTGTGTAACTCATCCTCAAAAGTCAGAAACTTTAAGTCCATGATAAGGCTCATGGCAAGGCTTGACATTTGGTCTAAAACTATATACTTTTATCTCATTATAAAGCTGGTACAAACCTATTGCAGAAAAGTGTATCCAATACTGAGAAACACAAACAAGGAAAGAGTCACCCATAACTCGACCACACAAAAACGGCCATCTTAAACTTATTTTTTCCCCTCTGTGGGATATTTTCCCCTCTGTGTCTGTGCTAAATGTAGTCTTACCCCCTTCACCTTTTTGCCCATTGTCCCTTACCACTCATATTACATTATACTGATATTGTATTAGTGGACAATTAGACTGTTTCCTTGTTTTCATTAAGAGGAATAAAGAATTTTTTTAAATTATTCTTAAAGATACACTATCAGAACAGGAGCCATAGTTCAAAGAGGATGAAGGGTTTTAAAGATTTTTTTAGGAAAGCAAAATTGTCTCCATTAAGGTTGTACCAACTTATATTTCTCCAGAAGTATGTGAGCAGATTATTTTCACAGTGCTGAGTATTTTAATCTCCAAACACTTGCTAGGTAAAGAAAAGTCATACTGCTTTAGTTTGCATTTTTTATTACAAGCGATAATGAACATTTATCTATCATTAATTACTTGGGTTGCCTTGTTGAACAGCAATTCTTTCTCAGGCATCGGGCAGAGTGGTTAGTGAAGCAAACCAAGTCCCTGGCGTCCTGGGGCTCTTCACCTTTTCTTTATTGATATCTATGACCTCCTCATTCTGCATTGTAGCATTGTGTGCAAAGTTTGACTCAGAGCTGTGCTTAATAGTTGCTGAGTGACAGATCCCATGAGATCGTTTTTAAGTTTGCTCTGTATTTACCAATGTGTCCTTTTCCTTTTGAATTAAAAAATTCTTTGAGTACTATTTAAATCCCTGTGTTCAAAATTCATTATCTTATGACATTTGCTTCATCCTTTTTTTAAAAGATTTTATTTACTTGGGAGAGAGTACTAGAGTAAGAGAGCAAGCACAAGTGAGGGTCAGAGGGAGAGGGACAAGCAGACTCCCTGCTGAGCAGGGAGGTCCTCGATCCCAGGACCCTGAGATCACGACCCGAGCCGAAAGCAGACGCTTAACCAACTAGCCACCCAGGCGCCCCTGCTTCATTCTTACCTGACTTTAAAGTAATTATAGAATACCTCAGCTTTAGAGAGAAAAGCATATAGAGGCTATTAAAATTATCCCTATACATATGTCAGTTAAATGAAACTAGAAATTTATGTATACACATGTATTTGTTTATATACATATGTATGTGTATACATATCAATATTAAAAAATAAAGATAATATAATTTTTTGGTTCATGTAGATTAAAACATTAAAAGGAGTACTATCAAAACTTACCAACTACTAAAAAGGCAGTCATTCATGAGAATTTACCACCACAATTCTGGGTCTGTTGTCTCAGGTACTCAAAATCATGTATCCTCTATTTATTATGTCCTTTGGATAGAGGATAAACACTTTCTGCTTATGGGATTTAACACCAATCACTAATGAGCATGTTAATGCATGAAAAAAATATTGAGTTGTCAGAGATAGGACAAATAAACAGTTGTTATTTGTACGTGTATAAAGGACTTAATTTTACTGGTTTATTTCCAATTCTTTAATTCTACCTCACCTTTGAGAAGCTGACTTTTTCCCCATTTGAATTGAAACAGATTTTTTAATAATTAGAAAAAATATTAAAATATTAAACTTTATCTTAACTATCTGTATACATTTATGAGATTCCAATAAGATGAAAAATTTTTAAATGATGTGCCACATTAATATATTCATCAACAAAGTCAGAACATTCATTGAAATGAAGATTTTTCTGAAGACAGGTTTTCTTTTTTCCTCCTTCCTTCTTTCCTTCCTTCATGATGGTTTATTTTAAATATGTTTTTTCTGACCTGACATACATATGTGAACAAACATCTCCAACTGGAAAAAAACAATGTATATCCCTTTCAGTCAAAATTCAAGTAGACTTTAGCTCAACAAAAAAGCAGGTTTTCCACACACACTGCTTTTTATTTGACTCACTCATTTTTTTTTTTTTAAGAGAGGGAGCGAGTGGAAGAGAGCGAGAGATGGGGAGGTGCAGAGGGAGAGGGAGAATCTTAAGCAGGTTCCATACCCAACATTGAGCTCAATCTCACCACCCTGAGATCATGAACTGGGCTGAAAATACAAGTCAGAGGCTGAACAGACCAAGCCACCCAGGTGCCCATTGGCTCACTCATTTTCCAAAGAAGAAAATGGTAAAAGGATAAGAAAACCAAGGAATAAAATTGGATATAATCTGTGCAAGTAGCCTTTTTTAATTAGGTCAAATTTTATGAAGTTTCTGTAAGTATTCTTTCATATGCATTTATTACAAATATATCAATATGACAAAACATTAATTATCCAAGAATCAATACCACAACGAGCACATAATTTATAAGAAAAGCTTGCTATCACTGTTATTGTTATTCTATTGAGCCCATCGTCTTTTTACTACACATGAAATGATTACACTGTGAATTTTTTCACAAATCCTTTTCTTAGAAAGATGATAGTTCTGTTATTACAAACAGAAATATACTGAGGTTTGTGATGTAATCATCTTAGTTCTATATGCTGAATGTTTCAGTGAGCACTCTTTAGCAGTTGTGTTGTTTTTTTAGAAGTATTTTAAGGAAATGTATGAAGGCTCTATGTGCCTAGTAAAATCTCAAGAAATATGAAAAATGAATTTGTATCTTCCCTTGTCTTTTTATATCCTCCAGTAAAATTTCATTAAAATCTATCCAAATTTCAGAAAGTAGATTTTATATTGAAATTCCAGACCATACATATTCTTCCTCTTCTCAAAGCTTCTCAAAATGAAGCTGAAATCTTTTAAATGGATTCTGACATATCCTCCTTTATAAATACATAAATGGACAGAAACTGTTAGGAAGATTTGGCTGGAGAATAAACTAATTTTAACAGTGAAAGAAAACAAAACATGGACTCAAGAAATGTAGTGATCTTGACACAAGATCTGAATGAGAACTATAACAAAATGTTTTATTTTTAAGTGGAAAAGAAAATGAGTTGTGTAATACAAACTCATGAAAGTTCCCACAAAGGCTAAAAAAGTATATCACTGAAAATGTAGATGAATCTTAATTCATAGATAACTCTAAGTACAAAAATAAAAACCTAATAACATGATGCAGGTGGGAAGAATATTTCTTTTTAAATGTACTGCCATTGCCTTATTATATTGTAAATGTTAAAAGATTTTTAGTTCAAAATGACAGACTTTGAACACACATGTAATTCCCCTAACTTTCCAAGTCCCATTTGGCAGTGGGTGATCTCCAGTTTGAGCTTTCTATCACTGCATCCAGAAGGCAAAACTACCTTGACATACTTTACATTGACCCAAAGCCCACAGTAAGGTCTTCTGTTGAAAAGAGATGCTATTGTGGAAACTAACTGGCAAATTGCTAAGACCATACAGGTCACCCAGAGTCATCACTCTAGTTCTTAAAAACATAAATAAGAATTATCAAATATTTGGAGTAAAGATCTAACAACATAAAAGAAAAGGGACTAAGATGAATTAAAATGAAACATAATGCAAATTATAAAAGAGAATTTCAAAATCCAAATCTGTATTCACAGCAAGGTAAGCTCCAAAAAGGAATAATTGTGTAACTACATGAGAGATGTTAGCTATTCTAAGATTGATTGCTAAAGGGAAAAAAAATCCAATAAAATGGACATGGGTGAAGGGTAAATTAATGGTCTGGAATTTAAAGCAGTAACACCAAGTGTTGGACAAGTGAGAGCTAATAATTACATTTTACCTAATTTTTTTCTCTGAGTCATTAGTAAAATGTGTAATTAATGAACTTGAACATGAAACTTAGGTACAGAGAGTTTTCTAAACTTGCCTAAGCTCACCCAGTTACCTAAATCTTAGAATGAAGATTTAAAACTTGATAATGTTACTTTCTTTACTACTTTACTATTCTGCCTTTTCCAAAAACAACAAGGATAGATTCAGAAAAATCTAGAGTCTACATATTAGAAATTCGAGACAGAATAGAACAAAATATCAAAAATAACAAAATAAAATTTGTCATTGCTAAAAAAAAAAAATCACAAAACTTCTCATGGAATTAGCCTGTTAAGAACCAGTCAGGACTTTTTTTTTTTTTTTAATACACACACCTACATCTTTTTGATGGAATTTCAAAATTCCAAGAAAGTAAGAGCATTCTAAATTCTAAAGAGAAGTAAAAAAATGTTTCCTGTACTACAGGTAAAAATGGTTAGAAATACCAGAGACTGGTGGCGCTCAAATAAATTTAGCAGGGTTTACTAATCCTGCAGATGACTGAGAAGCTGGAAAACAGAACAACTTCTGAAACTCTCATAGAGCCAGGAGACCAAAAGTGAAAAATGAAATTGGTCTGATGGCCATCAGGGAAGAGGGTACCATGGCAGGTGTTTGTTTGTTTATTTAAATTATGAGAGATCCTGAAAGGCCAAACCCTAAGAATGACAGTGAACCGGAAATTTTCAGCTGTTACAAGGACTGAAGCTCTCCTGCCATGGGTTCAACCCCCGATGGAATTAAAGGTCATCTATCCCCAGCCTAATGCCCTGACTAAAGCAAAAGTAAGTTATCTCCAAAAAGTAACGTTATCCTGAGTCTCAAGTTAACTCTTACAATTTTCCACCCATAATGTCCATCATTCAGTAAAATAAATGACCAGTTATGAAAAGGGACAAGAATTACTCAAAAGCAAAACAAAAAAGATAAAACAGATTCACAGGTAAGCTGTACATCAGAGTTATCACACAGGCTTTAAACTTACTATAATTAATACATTCAGGAGCACAAATAAGATGCAGAATTGAGACAGATGACTAAAAACTGTATCTTAAAAATCAAGTGGAAATGAGGATATATTTAAGAACCCAATACATAAGTGTTTAAGAACAGATCAAATACAGCTCAAGTCAATGATTAACCTTGAAAATAGTTCAGAAAAACACATCCAGATTAGAGTATCAGGATCACAGGATTGGCACCCCAGAATGAGAGAAAAGAGACAGCGAGGCAATGTAAAACGTAAAGGGACAAGGGCAAAGAATTTTCCAAAAGCAAAGAAATCAAAGCATGGCTCCAAGAAATCCCAGGCTCCTAGACCTCACTAACAAGCTAACATCTGAGTGCGTGTCATGTGACACGATGAGAACACAACTATCTCCAACCAGTATTAATGGAGCTGTTCCATATGGAGCCTCAGCTGGACAGATTTGTGCTGCAGACTCCTTACCTGGGCACGTTCATCTCATTAATCTCAGAGAGACATATGGGATGCATTCTATGACGCTGGAAAACAGTAACCTCTACACAAAGCACTTAAAAAAATTCCCAAGGAAACAAAAGTTCAAAGTATCTCGTATTTCACACCCAGCCTCCCTAGGCCAACTTGGCCTGATCTAAATATTTCCTTGAACTTAATGCTGGATAATGGGAACAGAGGTCTGTTTCCTTGACATTTCACCATTCATGGCAAGACCTTACACCTTATCTTCCTGCTGCTTCTAAGTAAAGGAGAATCAGGCTGAAGTACACCTCTCATTTTCCCCATCCATCACTTTGCATTTGGATTTACATAACTCCTTGCTATGTTAACAAGTGTTAAATGGTCATAAGTTACCATCTTCTCAGAAAATTTCAACTTTAATCATGTCTTCTGTTTTCTATTAATGCTTTTTAGTTTTAAATTCTCTAATTTAAAATTTCTACTCCTCTTTTTAATATTCCTTACATAGTTTTGTCTATCCTTTTATTTTCCCATTTCTGGTGAAATTGTTTTCTCTGTATCACTTGCATATAATAGATAGCCAGATGCTTGTTCCATCTTTATGAACCTTGTTATTTTCAGTGAGAATTTAATACATTTGCTTTTATAGTTGGGATTCTTAAACTAATTATAACTAAATACAAACTATATTTTATTTTATTGTTTCTATGATTACTTTTGTTTGGTTACATTTTTTTAAGATTTTATTTATTTATTTGACAGAAAGAGACACAGCGAGAGAGGGGACACAAGCAGGGGGAATGGGAGAGGGAGAAGCAGGCTTCCCGCTGATCGGGGAGCCCGATGTGGCGCTCGATCCCAGGACCCTGGGATCATAACCTGAGCCGAAGGCAGACACTTAAGGACTGAGCCACCCAGGTGCCCCTTGGTTACTTACTTTTCTGTTGAGGTAATTTTTCAAGGTCACCAAGCATTTTCTTTTTATTACTCATATTTTTGGAAGAGGAAACACTATCCTGGTCTTAATTTGACCACGTATGTTGTAGGCAGAACCACCTTGGTTTTATAACTGATCTGGAACCTATTTAAAAATTTCCTTCAAAACTATAGTCACAAGTGTTTACTTCGTAGATTTGGACAGTTTTCCTGTTGAGCTTAGAGGCTTGGGTTTAAGCAGCAAGGACTGTGGATTTGGTGGGAAATTTGTGTTTTCCTGTATTAAGAGAACTAACATGAGTGCACTCTGCCCAACAAGGACTCATCTTGTTTTTATGTGGATGCCTTTGGATTCTGCTTGTTTCTCAATCAAGGATGAGCTGTGGAGGTTTCATTTCTCATAGAAATAGTCAATCCAAGGGACTTACTTGATAACTTTTTCTTTTTTCCCGAGAGCCAGAGGAGGGACAATCAATAGGCAAAACTTAGAGGTTTTGACTACTATTGTTATAAATCAACAGAAAAAGAGGAGAGTATCTTTTAAGATTGCCTATTACCACCATTTTTTTTTATTTCTATTCCTGTTCATTTTTATTTTTACATTTTGTTCTGAATGATCATTATTTAGATCACTTCATGGGTTCCTATGAGGCAGATAAACACAAAATGCCAAATTCTGCTAGTTTTTCCCCTCAAGTATCTGGTGGTTAATGATTTACCTATAGTGGTGATAAAGGGCTTTTTTTTTAAGATTTATTTATTTATTTCGAGAGAGTGAGAATAAGAGCGAGAGAGAGAGAGAGCACATGAGAGGGGGGAGGGCCAGAGGGAGAAGCAGGCTCCTCGCTGAGCAGGGAGCCCGACGCGGGACTCGATCCCGGGACTCCAGGATCATGACCTGAGCCGAAGGCAGTCGCTTAACCAACTGAGCCACCCAGGCGCCCGATAAAGGGCTTTTAATCTAGAGTGGTAGTCTACATCTTTTCTCCTCTCTCAATGACCTCCAAACTCTCTCATTAATTTCTTCTTCAATCCTCTAGTTACAACCTGTCTCTTTTGATGGTATTAACTTACTTGATCTTTAATCTCTTCTGAGGTAGCTTGTTCTTTAGTTCATATTCTCTCTTTTAGCATGTACCTCTTTATCCCTCCTGTGGTCAAGTGCTTTCCTCTATAAACCTGTCTATAGCTTTTCATTGACTCGGTTTTCTTCTCTAAGAGGCTGGGAATGAACTGCAGAGAACTTTAAAACTGTGATCAAAATCCGTTGTGGATAAATCCAAGCACATGTATCAATAGAAATGAGGAGCTGACTTAGCTGCATGAAATATCATCAAGGTGATGACTGTGAGGGTAAATAGCAGACAAAGTGGTGGTTCCATTGGGAGGAGAGCCGAGATAAAAGTAAGGTGGTACCAACAGTGGTGGTGTTTGGGTGAGAGCTATAATGATAGCTATGTTACCACCACCAGAAGTAGAAATTGGCCATAACTGCAACTATGAGGACAGTTATAGTGGTATTTTGAGAGAGAGTGATGGTGGTGATAGCAGAAGTGGTGATTGTGGGTGAGAGTGATGGATCTAATCTCCTGAAAAATCTTTCCTTACTTCTTCATCTACATCTACCCTGCCTGAGCCCCTTTCCCTGATTATGCCATCAGTAGTCACTGGGAACAGGGAGACTCATCAGCCTTTCTCTATAAGGGATAAGAGTTTACTATCTAACCCCATTGTTACAGCTAAAGAAAGATGCACCCCTAGATATTAAATGGAAGCTGGAAGGTATTGGCCTATAAAATGAATTACATATGTACGTTTATAAAATAACAAATCCATCTTCTCAGCTACAGTATAGGGATTCTAATAATACCTCCTCATCTGACTGTGCAGGGTAGCTAAGAAAATACCATTTGTCAACTACAGTAGCAGGGCTTCATACTGGCTTTTGAGAACACTTTTTCCCTCCTTTTCTCTTTTTTTTTCCCCTCTTAAAATTTGTAGGCCAACCTGGTATGCAAACTGTTATTTCAGTTGGAAAAGCTTGCTTTCGTAGAAAAAACAGTTCCACGTTTCATGAAACTGGTTCACAAATTAATTCTCAAAACACGTGACTCTAGAGAGGGAATTGGTAGGATGTGGTTGCACAACTGGGTGGGAGATTTGTCCCAAATGTCAGGAAGAATGTTCCAAGACAGCTTCCCTCAAAATGCTTAATTTATGGCTTATTTTATAAAAGCTGAAGAAGAAGATGAAAAGTCTGTTGTATTTTGTTTTGGCTTTGATCGGGAGCACAACACTTGCTACAACAGACAACACAGATGTAGGTAAGAATGCTCAGGTTAGAAGCTGAGGCATCACAAAAACACAGAATATTTTCCTCTAATGAGTGGTTCGGATTACACATTTTGCAGAGAGTACTAAAGGAGAGACATCTTCAAAAACAAAATGTACTCAATGTGAACTTTTAGCAGTTGCAAATCCACAAGCTAAGGTATTTCTTCTTAGAGAAACAGACAAGTTTGGCCTTCACTTCCCATCAGTTCTCCACCTTGAAGCTAGAGCCATCTTTTCAAAAGAAGTTTCTCATCATTCCATCTCCCTGCTTTTGAATTTTTTTGATGGGTACCCAATATTCTCAGAATAAAGACCATGATCTTTACCATGGTCAAAAGATCCAGAATGATTTTGTTCCAACCTATCATGCCCACTCTCACTTCACACCATGATCCTCCTTGCTCACCCCACTTTAACCATTAAAACTTTTTTCATTTCCCCTCAGGCAGTTTGTCCCCAAGGCCGAGAATTTTCGTCTCCCCCAATGGTCCTCTTTCACACTGGATCATTAATTCAAGGAAGCCTCCCCCTAACTTCCTTACCTAGGCCAAATTACCCCTTTGGTGGCCCTCATGACTCATTTCCACATTATTCACAGTGGCAACTCACATGAGTTTAAAAGATGATGGGAACAATATCTTGTTCTTCCAAATTAAATTTTGAACTCCACGAGGGCAGGGACCATAGCTGTTTTTTCCTTTCACTTAGCTTAGCACCTTCCAAGGTGCTAAGTCCTACTAGAAACAGAATAAGTATGTGTCTTCTATTCCAAATGACCCTTCCTTAGCAAATCAGGTAAGGCGAAACCACAAGTCACACAGGAAGTCATTAAAGTCCAAGGAGAGAGGAATTAAAATTTTAGTCATAAGGGCTAAAGTTTCTCAACATTTTCTTATTGAGGAAGAAATAAAGTACATATATATTCAGAATATAACATTAAGAGTTGATAACTGAATGTATTTATAATTATATTAATAAAGATATGTATGCCTATATTTTTACACTTAAATTCTTTTTCTGGGATAAAGGGCCTATTAGTCTAAAAAAAATTTAGTTGCTATATCCAACCCATCCAGGTACTGCCATAAAAATTCCTGCAATTGGTAGATGGCGATATTCTTAAGAAAATATTATCATCAAGTTTCTGTTTCCCAAAAAAAATCTTAAAAAGAGATAATACTCCTTGCAGAATATTGTTTTATTAAGCAGGAGTTCTTTACAGATAGGCATAGTATCTATGTTTGATTGACAGTATGGCATTTTTACATACAATACAATGACACAATTAATGTTGCAGGTCTACACTCACAGTGATTTTTAGAGAAAGTATGAATCCCATTCTCACTAACTCCTTGCCCTACCCATCTTACTCAGTGCTATGGCTGAAGTTATAAACATCATGGACCACAGAGAGGTGACTTCAAGGACCACTGCTGGGGAGAGCAGAGATCCTTGAACTTATCAAATCCAGGTAGAATATATATGAGTAACAGAAACTAAATAATCGCCCTTCCACTGCATATGTATCATTCACTCGTGCTAGAAGTTAGAGGTTAAGCACATAAGGCCCTTAAAAGTGGCTGAAGTCATCAGTGTGGTGAATTTATGTTTCTAATAGCCACTATTCATGTGAATCCACCCACACATTCATATTTTATTCATTCTTCTGTACTATGCTCAAATCACTAAGAACTTATTTTCTGCCCTGTGTCTGAGAGACCTGCTCTAATGTTCTGCAATGGAACTGGACTATGTCATAAGGAAGGTTCAGAACTCATTCAACTGTCAGGATCAAATCCACTACCTGGTCCACTATGAATGGTTTTTGCCTGAAGGAACCAGTGGCCATGGGAATCTAACTGCTCATTCCTGAATATTATACTCTAACAGTTATGAAGGCCTAGAATTTTAGAAGATTATGGAAACAGATCCTTTTCAGTTCCATCCCCAAACAAAGGCAAATGCACAACTCCCTGTGAACATCACTCTATGTAGGCTCCCATGCTTCACAGCATCTGGCGAGTTTCTGCCTCCTATATCCCATTCCTAACCAGTTTTCTGTTACTATGTCTCCATAGACCATTCCCTCATCTTCAGATATATTGCAGTGTCCACGACATACAGACAGATAATTCCATGTCATTATTCACTGTGCTTTCAATGTGAATTTAACCTCCGACCTGGCCTTTCTGATTATCCCACACTCTCAGTCTTAAAACTCAACTGCCAGTCTCACAGCCCAGATGCCTCAGGCCTTACTGAGGCCAGAGTCTTGAGTTTCACTTCTTTGAAAGGAATGTTTGCAAAAACATAATGAACAGGTTTACAATTCTCTTGGCCCAATGGATGTTAATGGAGAGAAAAAGCAGTAGGCCTCACAGGAGCTTCCTTACGTCAGCCAAAGGATGCCACATTTAGGACTTATGCTCTGTAACTGCTTTATTGGAGTTTCCTATATCAGCAATCCAGCTGACAGGAAGCAAGTCATGACTTGACCAGTCAAGTTTGAGTGTATAGTCCTCAACAGCAGGTGAGACAAAGCTTCTTTCTCCCTCCAACTCATTCCTGATACCCATGGAATCAGCATATAAAAAGATGTTTACCTTATTACTTACCAAGACAGGAAAACATCTCAATGCTAAAATAAACTGCACTAGTAAAAGTGAAAAAGGAGAATGGTTAGGTCACAGTTTTGTTTTGTTTTGTTTTAATTGGTACTCAAAAGAAAGATTTGCTCTCCAAAATCAATTTCTGCCCACTCCGATTTTGTCAGAAATTCTTGTTCTGACAAAAGCTTTGAAGAAGCCTGAAGAGGTAGGAATCGATATTGAGATTATACTAACTGGCCTATAAACAATTCCTGTCTTTGCAGCCAAAAACGCAGGATAAAAGCCACAGAAAGAGGTCATACTTCACTGATTTTTATACAAGAAGCAACAGAGTGTCCATGATAGAGTTGGGAGACATGAAATCTGTTTGTTTGTTTGTTTGTTTCTGTTAGATATTTGATTTCTAAATCTTCACCTAGAATATATTGGAGGCAAAATTGGCAAGGGTTTTTTAGATGGTATCGGGAAAACTATAAAGTTTATATATGGGAGGTTTCTTTATTCAACATTTATATAAAACTCAAGATAGCTAATTTTAGATATTTGGGTAAAAAAGTATCTCCCCATGATAGGCTACCTGCTTTAATATCCTTCTCATAAAATATGTGAGGCAAGAGGTCATAAAGGCTCTATAAATTGGGCACTAGCAAGCGAGACAGGAAGTCCCAAAATGGCTTGAATGAACCTTCAGCCAAGTTATATATGAGCCTCTGTGTCACAGGCAATTTCTCCTCCTTTTCCAAGGCCTGGCCTGCCTGTCTATCAGCAGCCACCTCCTTTGGGCATCCAGGCCTTCCTTAATTTTCCAAGGGTGAGAACATTTAAAAATTAGAGGGACAGATGGAGGATTTGCTTAAGAGCAGACTACCTCAGGGAATCACAGTGGAGGTAAAACACCAGGAAACAGGAACCAGAGCAAACACAGTGACGGAAATTCGTAGACAGTCCATGTGCACTGCAGCCTGTGGACAACCAGCTGGGACTACAAGCCAGCCCTTAATCCTCGGAGGGTGAGAGAACAGTGGTTAATAGACTGAAAAACCACACTGGAGCACCAAAGAAAGATCTCCCCATGGAAGAGATGTTGGTAAGGCAAGCAGAAACAATGCCAACGCAGTGCTCTAGAATGCAGGTAGTCTTGTAGAAAGAAAAAAACTGAACCAACGTTTACCCCATTTGTGCTTAATTAGATACCAACAACTTCATTCTGTAAAAAGCAAAGTGCCTCCTCAAAAGCCAATTTCCAAGTAACTCAAAGTAAATGTAAATTTACTTTACCATCCTACTACCTGTAGCACTGTCATTTAAAATGACATTTAAAATTTAAAAATGCTAATGCTAGTATTCTAGCAACACTATTCTATCACTTATAAATAAGCATAAATTCCACAATACGTATTCAAATAAGGTTATTTAACAAGATGAAGTGCATCTATTTTATTTCAAATTATCAGCCATCTAAGAATGATGGTTCAAGATAGCACCTATCACACACACAGCCTGAGAGGCATATAAAAAGACATAAAATGTATTACTTTGTGCATTCCAGCAGATTTGGGTCAGGTGAAATAAAATTTTTAGGTTCCCCAAAAAAGGCATATTTAAACTGGAATTTGACACAGTGGGCCCAGGTCTCTTCTAGACCATCCCCTGGTGATTTTAATAGGCTCTTACTGATCACTCTGATCTCCCTTGTTTTCAAACATCAATAGCAAGAGTTATTATAATTTTAATTATTTCTGTTAGTTATTAATAATTTTATAAGAGCAGAAAATGATAAGGTAGTTTAAAAATATACCATTTAGTGTGAAATTATATAGCTGGACTGTAAGAAACAAAAGATTACTGTTTTTATCATCTATTCAGGACATTAAATTTGGGGAAAAAAATACTGATGGTCTTAAAGTTCTATTTCCCTATTCTTCTTACATTGTACTTTCTTTACTCTTCTAGTTTTTATTCACTTGGATAAACTGAATTGATCACCCAAATGCTCAGTCTTGATGAATAAGAAATGGGCTACACTGTGAGTGAATCTTTTTCACTGTTGTTAATCATTCCCATAATTTAAAAATTATGTAAATAAAATTAATTTTAGCAAATTACAAATGCCTGTGCTTCTCCAGTTATGGAATTGCAAAAAGATAAGCCTGACAAAAATGGTATACTATTTTTTTACACCAAGTCTCACCTTCTAGGAGTCCCAATTCAAAATCAATTTTTCCCAAGAAAACTGAGCAACACTTCTTTTAAGAAGAAAAGGAAAATCTAATATTTATAACTAGGAAAAAAAAAACAAAACTTGTTTTGTTTTCGGTTGGCTAGATACAGAAAAAATAAAAAACCTTAATTGTTTCTTCTTAGATGCCTGACAACCTGAAAACTAGCTGAGTAAAACAAAGAGACATATAAGAAAGAGCAAATACCATTACTTTCTCATATCTTTTACACAACTATGGGATTTTCTCCACCAAAAATATGGCTTAAATATGCTGAGCAAGGTGATTTTATTGACAATGCCACCAGTTATCATATTCAAAACACGCCTTACTTGCCTGAGTACCTTGACATAGTTTAAAATCTATGGATTTTTTCTTGTTATATAAAGGTTTTCTTTGCTTTTATGCACATCTGCCAAAAGTCAGTCTTTCTGACATATTTAAGAAACCCAGAGTCATAATTCCACAGATATTCTAGAAGTATATTTTCCATCTGTTTATTCTTCCAGCATCAAAAAAAGATATTAATGAACTATCAACTAATCACTTTTAAGCAGCTCCCTCATAAAACATAATCTTTTCAATAATCATATTTGTTTCCACCCTCTAATTTGCATGTGTTAATTTAAAAAAAAATTAACAGGGGTAACTTCATGATAATGCCTTTTTCTAGCATGCCTAGTTTATTAAGCAACTATATTGTTAACCTACTAAATAGCTCCAAATACTTAATTAATATTATCCCTTCTCCTTGATCTAATTTTTTTACTTCCATTCTATGAAACCGTAATGTTCCAAGAAATGCCAGAGTTTTGGGAATAACTCTACTTGAAAGAAGTGAGCAAAGTCAGGATGATAAAACACTTTGTGGTAATGGCCTATATTTACCTATCATTAGCGCATACTCCAAGTCAAGGTCAAAAGCTTTATTGTTCTAGACAGCAATAAGAAGCAAAACTTTTATCAACAGCAAACTTACAGTTAACTATCTACTGTCTCTGGGCCATACTGAAATAAAAAATCCATCTTTATTAACCACTGATAAATTGCCTAACAGTCTGTTAATTTAATCATTCACTGATTGATTCAGTGAAGAATTTTTTATTGAGGGCATAAAATCTATCAACAGTAGACTAAAACACCCTCAAGATTACTGTCTTACTGGGGAGAAAGACAAATTACGACAGTATGCATGATAAATAAAATAAGTGAAAAATAAATGAGGTACAAAAGTAGACTAGAGAATGGAGAAATTACCTCTACAGACAACAAAGAAGTCTTCACAGAAGAGGAAATCGCTAACCTCTAAAAAATTAGAGTTTACTGGGCAGAAAAATCATAAAAAAAATAAGTGCATTCAAAGCAGAGAAAATTTTGTGTGCAAGAGCATGTAACAGCAGGTCATTATCACTTCCACGTAACGTGACTTGGGTGAAACTGCCCAACAAGATGCTGAAGAAGGCAAGGCCATATTGGGAAGATCTTTGAAAGACAAAATTAATTAGTTAATTTAAAAGACCCATTTTAGAGATAGGAAGACTTAAAGGAATTTCCAAAGAAGATTGCTGGTCTATCACAGCTAAATTTTAGATAGCTAAAACAATCTGTGGTGGCAAAGACAGACTGGAGGGAGAAAAAGACAAAAGGCAGAGAGATCACTTAGAGTGTCATTACAGTCAACAAGAATAATGTTGAAGATATAAATTAAGGCCGTGCACCAACAGCCTTTGACACGATCACAGCCCACCCATTCATACGGAACTCAGGCTCGACTCACTAACCTCCTCTCCATCACGACTATTTGGTAACCTCAGCATCAGAATGACTCATAGAACACCCTAAGCTTTTGGACCTTTGAACATATCATCTCCAAAAGTTTGCATCCTCAGCCATATAAGCCCAAACACTACATTTACCAATAACTGGGTTGCCTTTGATTTTTTAATTTCTCACTCTCTTAAACAGCACCACTAAGGCACCATGTTCTCTTCCTCCAGTAGTATTTCTACAGTCAATGCTTTGACCTCAAAACTGCAAATTTCACTATCTATAGCACCATGCTCTTATCTTCACTTGCTTTCCTAGCTAGTTTAATTTTCATGCTCTGATGGCGAATTTTGTGTGCCAATGACCAGGGCAGGGAGTGCTCCTATATTTGGCTTAACGTTACTTCTGGGTATATCTATGAGGGTGTTTCCTAATGATATTAGTATAGGCATCAATAGACTAAAAAAGCATATGGCCCTCTCCAATGTCGGTAGGCATCATTCAATTCACTGAGGGTCTGAATATTAAAAAAAAAAAAAAAAAAGGTGTCAAAAGGGAGAATTCAGTCTCTTAGCCTGACTGCTGAGCTGGAACACTGGTCTTTTCCTGACAGGTGGGCCTGGCTCTCGGGCCTTTTGACTCAGACTGGAACTGCATTATTCATTTTTCTGGTTCCAGCTTGTATCCAAACTCCATAATCACGTGAGCCAATCCTTCAAAAATACATATCTCTTTCTCTTTCTCTGTGTAGGGGGAGATAATATGAGCACGTGTGTGTGTGTGTGTGTGTGTGTGTGTGTGTGTGTGTATAAAATTTCCTATTGACTGTTTCTCTGGAGAACATGACTAATGCACAAGATTAATCAATCTATCATTCTCTTTAAAACAGCTTCACAATCCTACGGACTGCTCTTCTTCTATAAACAAACTCCAAACTTGCATAAGCCCAATTTTCTTATCCTTCCAAGGCTGGTTCTCAGCAGTCCAACATTCTTGAATAAAATATAGATATACACTCATTATTTGCCATCCAGACACAATAATCTATTTAGCAAATATTAAGTGTTTATTATAAGCCAGACACTGTTCTAGGCCTGGGAAATGCAGAAATGAACAAGACAAAAGCCCTGTCGTGCTGGTTTTTTCATTCAAACAAATGAAATCTATACACAAAAGAGGCAGATGAAAAGTAAACACATAAAACAATTTTAGTTAGCAATAAACATAAAAAATTCAAATCAAGGTAAGTGGTTAGAGATTATGATGGGAAGGAAATTGGATTGGGTCATCAGAGAAAATTTTTCTGCAGAGAAGAACTCAGGGCTAAGAATTAAATGGTGTAAGGAACAAACAAACACGATGAAGATCGAAGAGAAGAGATGAAATGTCTGCTTTACTTAGTGTGAAAGACATGGTTCTTCAGTGCCCTTACAATGGCCTTCCAGGCCCTAAACCAAGGAAGGTCCTTGTCACTTCTCTGACCTAGTCTTCTTTTGCTTTCTTCTTGGCTTACTCTGGTCTAGACACACAAGACTACTTGGCCAGCACAGGATGGGCATGCCGCCATGTTGGAGGTACACAGTGGGCTTCCTCCACCGAGATCACTTTTCCCCAGACATTTGTGTGGCTCACTCCCTCCATGGGGCCTACTTAGAACAATTCCTGGCACACAGTAAGTGCTATATTATGCACTAGGAATTGATTTTTTTTAATAACTTAATCTTCATTTTGGGTGCATCTACTAGTTTAGTAAGGAAGTTCAACATTGGCCTTTTAAGGACTTCCCAGCCTTCTTCCTGGCAATGGAGGCAGGCAAAAAGGAGTCCCCTTACTACATACTTCTACATTAAAAACTAAAATAAACAAGCACTTCACCAAGAAAGAAAACATCTGTGCTATGCTTTTAACCTGAAGATCATAATTTTGAGACCTCTGGTCTAAGGGCTTTGCCTTTGGAAAACCGGGATCAATCACAATTTCTGTTTTGTATCACATCACATTGCTCCCTTAAGGCAACTGAATGCAGTATCTACTTACTGTTTCAAGAGGAGTGATGGAAAAGGAGAAAATATACAAACAAAATAGTGAAAAAATAGAAATAGTTTAGTATCTCAGAATATTAGTCTGCCATCATAGATTTTATAAGTTGTGTCATGTACCAAAGGATTGCCCTAGTTCTTTGAAACTTTGGTGTATCAGTAATAGACAGGTGAAAGGCCTTTGCATTTCATCAGGAATTTTAACTATCTACTTCACATTATTTTTTATTAATAAGAGTGCAGTTACAACAGAGCTTCTTAAACTTTAATGTACAATGAATCACCTGGGGATCTTGTTAAAAAGCTGAATTTGATTAAGTAGTTTGGGGATGGTGCCTGTGGTTCTGCATTTCCAACACACCCTCTGGATGGTGATGCTGGTTCCTGGGCTTTAATACGAGCTTGGTTTAGCTTCGTCTCTCTGAACAGAGCCCATATAGTTGCTCTGTATAATGTACCTTGCTATATGCAAGTTAAAACTTATTTCAAAGAATAATTAGAAAATTTAAAAGTTGAATAATTTGTACTGGGTTTACTCAGAATCAGCAGTACAACACATCTGTAATTTTAGATAGTAGTCCTCAGTATTGCACACTGCATTATTCAATTCTAACTTTTCAACACAGAGGACTAGAATTTGGGTTGTATACTTTTTAAAGAAAAATGATTAGTTGAATATTTTTATGAAAAGGAGTTTTGATCTTTTATTTAAAAGCATGTTAGTGAGAGAAAATACTTCCGCTCTCTCACATACACATAAAACAATGATACGATTCACGTGGTCTTGTTTGTTGTTTATTGAATTACAGCCCTAGTAAAATTTTAACTAGAACACATGCTCTGGCATTAAAAAAAAATAATAAAACAGGTAAATTGGTAAATTATTTATTATTATATATATATAAACTTAACACTTTAGACAGCATTTATTATTACAGAACTTATCACCTCAGTGTGGAATACAGGATATCATTTTTTTAAATTAAAAAACAAGGTTGAGGGGCACCTGGGTGCTCAGTCAGTTAAGCATCTGCCTTTGGCTCAAGTTGTGATTCCAGGGTCCTGGGATCGAGCCCCTCATGGGGCTCCCTCCTCCACAGGGAGCCTGCTTCTCCCTCTGTCTCTGCCTCTCATGAATAAAGAAATAAAATATTAAAAAACAAACAAACAAACAAAAAACCACAAGGTTGGAGGGGCACCTGTGTGGCTCTTTCGGTTAATTGATGACTCTTGATTTCAGCTCAGGTCATGATCTCAGGATCAAGATCAGCCCCGCACTGAGCTTGGAGCCTGCTTAAGATTCTCTCTCTCTCTCTCCTCTCCTTCTGCCCAACCCCTCTCTACTCGCATGCCTATGTGTGCATGTGTGTGCTCTCTAAAAAATAAAAACAAAAGCAAGGTTTATATAAATTCTTTTGTGAAAATTCTAATAAAAGAAAATAGTTTATTTTGTAAAGCTTATGATCAGAGATAAAAACCATACCTTCTGCCAACATGTCTTTTATCACCATGGCCAAAGAGAAAGTGTATTCACTAAATATTTCCTTAAAACACCATTCCCACCCAGAGTTACAAGTATTATAATTTTTATTCACACAAAACAAGAGAAAATAATTGTAGAAGTTTGTGTCTATCTTGGTTCAATTCCTCATAAGCAGAAAGAATAAACAACTTCATACCAGCTAAAAATTAGACCAGGCTAAAAGTTTGAGAGAAGTTTATTGCTTTGTTGTTTATTTAAATCTTGTTAAAAACAGAAATATTGCAAATTGTACATTTTTAAAGCTATTCCTGTGCAACAGATTTCTTTTGGCCATGTGGATATTGCTCACCATTCTCCCAGCTCCATGCAATTTTAGCTGTTAGTAGCATTTGACTTTTTTTGTAAGGAATGCCTAGGATACCACAACTCTTTGTTCCCCTTATTTATTCCTCTTATCATTCTAGGTTCAATTTAAGAACCATCCTTCCAGATTCTGTATTGCTTGTTTATACTTCAGCAGACATTTTCTTCTTCCTGTGGCCACATGGGCATTTCATATGTATTTCATATAGCACCTGTATCACTATTAAAATAGGTTGTTTACACATCTTCTCTAGTAACCACCACGCTTCACTAAAGCAGTCACTGGGACAGACCAGATTTCTCTCAAAGCTACTATACTATCTCACTACAATATAGACTCTATCTAGGTGGTTGATTATTTGGGTAAACGATGGGTGAATCAACAATACATTTTCCCTTCAATATGTGGACTTTTAAAACACTTAAAACATGGCCACATCTAAGTTTAAAATAACACCTGCATTATACCATATAATCCTCACCACATTTTCAAGAAAAAGGAGTAAATTTTAATTCCACCAAAGTAACATGGAAACGGAGGCTCAAAAGGTTAATTAATATATCCAAAGTCACATAAGTCATAAATGATTAATTATTAATTCAAAAAACTTGAATTCAGAACTCTTGGATTGTATACTCTGATAGTAAGGGGTGGGAAACTTGAAATAGGACATTTGCAGAGGGAAAATTCTGACGCACATTGAAGTATTTCAGACAAGTCTAAGCCTGTGAAATACCTAAAATCCACTATCTGCAAGAATGCCCCAGACCCTATCACTCGTCCGAAATATTTTAAGCCTGAGCTGACCTTGGAACTTTGTTCTAACATGGATTTGAGCATTTTTAAACTTGGCCACACTCTATTATTTCATACTCTAAAAATGAAGTTGTAGTTTTTTCTCTGCATTCTATAAAATTCACAAGCCACCAATTTACCTCCACTTTTGAATTCATAATACATAATGAGGCCAAAGAGGAGCAAGAACTAGAGGAAAAACTACAGTAACAATATAATTTCGCTGCATTTCATGCTTTCTTGTTATACTTTTATGTTAGAAATTTGTTTTTTTGTAACCTGGTGAACTACAGCTAGCAGTTGATAAACAAATGCATTTATTAAGAATAGGTTAAATAAAGTTTATTATTAAAACAAGTACCACACAAAAACTATGTATTACTATTCACACTATTTCATTACATACCATGCCAACAAAGAAAACTGAATAAAAGGAGAAAATATACCACAGACTTGCTATTTTTATTTGTTTTGTATGGGTTATAGCCTATTAGGAGTTTTGAATAACTAACAATAATCCTATTTATACAAACTGGATTTTCACTCCATAAAGAATGATAGAACAGAATTCAGCTTAACATGACTTTAAGCAAAACTGGAGTGAATGAATACAGTACAGAAATCATTTATGTAAAGCTTCAGGTTCCACACTCTTTATGAAAAGAGCTACTGATTATCTAGAGTAAAGGACACAATAGCCAGTCAGTAGCACTTTGGGTTACTTTTCCAGATTGGCCAATGGTTTTTACTAAGCCTTTCAAACTCCTCCGTATGGTGCTTTATTAAAAACATAAGCAACAATGTTGATCCCATGTCTTTCTCCCAGGTACCACAACTGCCTCTTCCCTTCTCCCTATGAATCCCTAGCTTTACCTTATACCAGAATTTACAGGAAGACAAACATTTACAAACCAAGTAAAAAATACAGTTTTCCTTCTTCATAGCCATGATTAATACAATTTATCAAGCTTCTTATGATTAACACCATGTGTTAAAGATCTCTATGTATCATGGGTGGGTCCAGAGAACACCCAGAAGAGACAAAATGTATCATTTCAAACTTTGAGAAATATGACCACAGGAAGACTGAGTGAATGGACATGAACTCCATGATTAGGCAAAACCCACCAGGAAGAGCTCAGTGGCTAGACTGTATATGGTATAGGGATGCCTCCTTGAATCCACCCATTGACCCCACTATTTCTTGTGCCTCTGCTTTGTGTTTGCAAAAGTGCTATCAGGGAGGGTAAAGCACATGCTCTCGATGTTGAGCTTTTCTGTGAACTTGGTCATGATCTCAATCTTAACTAATGAAGTATTCTAAGCAATTGAAAATGAAAGTTTGGAAGTGTTCAGGTAATTAGTAAAATGTTTTCATTCCAAAGACAAGTGTGGAAAAGAAGAGGAGCCATCAAAGTCATGTTTTCTGGAAACTTCACAATTTTAAACCGAATTTTACACAGAAAATAAAAAATACAATAACCTGGCATCTTTAACTCAGTATTTAGTAAAAATTTAATGGTGGTGGGCTTCAGTGAGGACTCCCATTCAGGCTTTATTACTTTAATAAAACAACTTTAGTACATTTACTATTCTACAGCAGTACTTTTTTATGAGTTACCGAAAGTAAACTGCCCTTGTCAAAATAAATAAAGTACATCTCGGGATTCCACATTGCTGATTTTATAATGTTGCCTTTTAATGTTCATTGCTACTCATTTGCACAATTTAGTCACCTCTTGGGAATTCTCAAGTCATTAGTATGAATTAGTATAGTATTAAGAATAAAATGACAGATCCTTCTAAGAATTTTTAAAGAAATGAACTCTTAGGCACAGATTAATGAAAGTAATGTATCTCCTACATTTACAGCTCCCACAATGAGAGCAGATGGGCCACAAATACGTTTTTCCTAAGTGGTCATTTTTAGTGGCAAAACTGCCAACACAGCAATATTGCAAGTCCATTTCTCCAACACAAACTCACAGAAAAACAACATGTAGCAGAAAGAATCCCGAAGAGACTTTGGATAGGCATCTTGGCCCTGCTCTGGCATTGTCTAAATGACTCCATGCATCATGTGGTTCCTTCATCTACCCTGAAATGGTGCCTTCCACATTATGCATACTCTCGAGTTAGGAATATCTGGCAATGCCCAGGGAGTTGATAAACTACTTTGTAGTTTAGAGACCTCTTTCCTACATATTTCTTTTTCACAATGGGAAAACCTCATGTAGACGTAGGGAAACCGTAGCACTTCCAAGAAGTTTATTATCCATGACCACATTGCTAGCAAGTGGCAGAATTAGTACCAGAATTTACATATTCCAAGTCCTCATGGGTCTATTGTTTGATAAGGAAGTGACCTCACCTCATTAAGCCACAGAGATTTCATGTTTCAGGAAAAGTGGTGTTAGAGCAGAGAAAGGCACCTGAAGACTTCACTAATACACACTCCTTTCTGAAGTGATACATCCCCCTCCCCAACCAAACTTCTTGCCTAATCTTTAAGGATGTTGTTGTTTTTTTAGGACTACTAACTTTTAGAATCACCCTGAGCAAGTTTATCTTGTTTGTTTTAATGCTCTTGCTAACTCTTCGAAAGCATCATTTGTAAGGTCTCTTTGGAGAAGTTATTATCCCCAAATTTAACCCATGGCAATTATAAGAATACTAAGCTCTTAATATATTCCTTATTTACTTTAGCTTAAAATAATTTCCAATTATGTAACAACTAAGAAGATGTTGAAGCTATATTCATGTGTCATCAAGCACATGATAAGCAATTCTGGGAAGCCTAATATAAGAAAGGAGATATAAAATGGGTATTTAAATTAAATCTGACTACAAATATTAAATATGAAAGTAATGACTACTTTATTCTTCTTAATATTCTTGAACCCAGAGTAAGTGTTTATACAGTGCCTTCCTTTGCGATTCTTTATTCTCAACCCACACTCCAACCCACTTTTTGCCCGAAGAACTGCTCATATGGCTTAGGTCCCAGCTAATATATCAGCCTTCAGGTGTGACTTCCCTAGACAATTAAAGCCAATTTTGTCAACTCCTCTTCTGTGATAACCCAATTTATTCATATTTCTTTTCCAAAATTTTCTAATTTCATTATAATTTATTACTTTACATGTTTGTCCCAGCCTTCACTCTGAGTTTCTGATGTCGAGAACCATGTTTAGTGTTTATGTATTTGTACAGGTGTGTATGTACATACTGACTGGTTGACTGATTGGTGGCTAGGGTATACTTAGTACCTACAACAGAGACTCGGTAAGAGTCTGGAATGAGGGAATAAACAAGGTGAGATGATAGAAAATATCTGAAATCTGCTGACTAAAAAAGTCAGGAGGTCCATGTAATGAAACTGAGAGTAGTATTTCTTTATAATCCATATATAACTTGCTACAGTTGCAGGTGTAACAACAGAATTTTAAAGAGGCCAATAGGCAAAAGCATTTGTATCTTTCTATGGCAATATAAAGTGAATAGAGATAAATTAATGATTATCATAGTCCATCAAAAGGTATTGCTTTTCCTCTTCAAATTATCTCTTATCTCTTCTTGACATAGTCAAATGGATTCACTAATTAGTACTAATGAAAAGAAATCTTTAGGTGAATCATTTACTTCCCTTTGGAAAAGAGGCTAAATTAACATTAAGATGGGTCAAAATTAGACCCAGAAACTTCACAAGTGATTGTTTAATTGAATGGATTCAACTTATCTTCCCATGATAATTGATAGCAAAAGCATGTATTTAATTGGAAATCCCCATGAAATGAAGCAAGACATACTGAAACCCTATTCCACATTTTTTTCACGAATCACTTATCTTTTAAGAAAAATGAAGTTACTGATATATTTAGCAATTAATTTTCAGCTGTCATATAATTTAAATCTTTGACAAGAAAAATTGGATAACTTTGATGTCTGACTTCTAAAATTAACAAACAATGCCAGATTTATGCCAGAGTTAAACTGCTCACTGGAAATATGCAGACTCTTTACCCTGAATAATTAGTAACACAGGTCACAAGATGAAATTCCAGACCAGCATCTTTAGATTTTAGGGTCGTTATCCCAATGTAAATGTGAAAAACCTCTCTATCTTATCAGATTAGAAGGTCAATGAACTTTAGTTAAAAGGCATAAAAGAGAATAAAAAAAGTCAGAAGAGACACAGTAAAATAAGAAACACAAACTGACCTCAGATTTGACCCTTCATTTAAAAGGAAAGAACACAACAACTGTAAGAAAAATCTATATACTAAATACAAAGGCAAGGAATGTCTGAAACCGGGAAAATCTGGTTGACGGCAGAAATGAAACTCATCACCCTGCCCCCCACCACGAATCATCAGGTTTGAGCTCATTATCAATCCTGTGTTTTCTCGGAACAAAAGCAGACAGGTGGAATCTTCACAACCCTGTAAAACCTTTGGGGGAGGGGAGGGTGGCAGAAAAAAGGACACAAGTTTCTTATCCTTAGCATACATTAGAAAGAGATACTCCTCACTCCCCAAACTCGGGGCCAAGGCAGGACCCTGAGAGTAAAATGGGGCTCATATGACAGAGCAGTGATGGCTGACATGGGTACTGGGGGCAGGGCAGCCACAGGACATGAAGGGACAGAGAGGGCAGCATTGCTGAAACTGCACACAGGAAGCCCCTATAAGCCACACACAAGTGATCTGTATAAACCCAAAGACAGACTTCTGAACTCATTTCCTTCCTTCACTTAGTAGTTCTGTGTACTTGTTAAGTTAGAGGACTCACTAAACCTGTTTTCTTAACTGAAGAATAAGAATATCAACCAAACTTAAAGAATTTATTTTTACCAGGCACGGTTTACTGGAAAACTGGAAGCCATTTTATGTGTTCTAAGCATGAAGAGTTTAATCCAAAGGACGAGAGAATCACCCAACCATGAGAAGAGTCCAGGAGGAAAGGTCAGGGAAGCCCCCCTGATGATCTCAGCCTGGAGCACTGCTAAGGGTTTCTCCTGGGGTGACCGGCTAGCTCCTGCACATATATGGAAACTCCTACTGACTCTCCGTCTACAGCAGGGAAAGGGGGTTTCTCAGGAGCCAGGCAGGAAACCGGTGTCCATGTCTCATCTGCACAGCTTCTGGCTGAAACTACTTTCAGAGAATAATGGCTTCTCCTTGCTTCTGCCTTCCTAGTCAAATGAAAATGCTTCTTACCAGTCTAGGTCAACTAGGAACCTACAGAGAGATTCTAAAATGAAGGCTTTGGTTTTTCTGCATGGCAGAGGAGACCCCAGGAAGACATGGTGATGATCCAACTACCCAGCATAAATGGAAATAGGATTAAATTAGGTTATGCATGACAAGAGTATAGTAAATAGTGGTACCACCATCATCAACATTGTCTCTACAGGCCAGAAAAACCTGTTGGGCAACACTGATTGTAGAAAAGAGACTATGTCTTAGTATTTGCTTCCAGGCACAGAGAGTCTCTTCAAAAAAATGCAGTCTGGTGTTTTCTCCAGGAAAAAAAAATTACTTAGGATGTTTTCTCCATACTTTGTATTATTTTCCAAAATGTTTTTTGGTGGAGCCATATAACTTAGACAAGGAAAGTTTAAACAACATTATTTTAGGGAGAAAAAGAAAAGTGGAGAAAGAAGTTGGGGAAGGAGGGAAAGAGGGAGTAAAGCATAAAAGCAGCTTGGATTTTAGCTGTACGCTCCTGGGACTCAGTTCAAGCCAAAAGCTTTTCCTCCTTGTTCTAGGTTACTCATAACTGACATGCCTAAGGACTGGAAAAACACCTATTGTATCTTTAATTAGCGAAGAACATGACAATGAGAAGGACAGATTTAGTTAACAGCTTAGAAAGCAGAATCAAGCATAAGGAAATAAATAATCTAATTGGTAAAAATCACTGACAATTCAGCAAACTCAGCAGACAAACCACATACGCCTCAAGGGCTGTAAATTATAACGCAGAGAAAATATAATGTATTGACACAATATAAAAGCGTATCATCAACAAAAGCCAAAATATTATTGAGTCTCTCTGACAGGCACAACTCTGTGCTGAAGGAGTTGGCGGCAACGACAGCCAGGGTAGGGAGACAGAGCCGATGACGGGTAACAGCGCTAATCAGTTCCCGCCGCTTGCCTCCTGAGGAGCGCCGTGCAACAGTCAACACAAGGATGCCGTGTCTGAAACTAGACTCAAGAGTGGTTCTCGCTCAGAGAAAGTCGAATAGAGTAAGAAACTAAGTTCAAACTTGGAAAGAGAGCAAGAAACAAGGGGAAACAAAAAGAAAGTGACCGGAAATGTTCCCAGAGTTCCATGAGCCGTAAAGCTGTCCACACATAACACGCTGTGGAGTAAGTCACTGGGAGGGTGGTCATCAATCAGTATGGTCACACTGGAAGACTCCCTTAGGGGAAGTTAAGAGGAAAAATAAAGACCTAAATAGTGCCATATATCAAGCCCATGAATCTGGGGACAGGATGGTAAAAGATGCATTTATGGGACGAATTAATCCAAATGACCAAGGAGGGCAAATGTTTTCCACATGCACGCTATGTGTCATAAGGTATCCTGTGACCACGCATACAGGAGTGGCACATCTCGCCAGAAAGGTCATCCGGTTTACTCTGGCTGCAGCCTCTTTCCTTTACCTGTTCAAAATGCATCCCTCCACATAGGTTTGCAGCACACCAAGATATTGGACCCTGTACTCAACATGAAGAATTTTACTCACTTCTGTTCTCGGGCCCTTTGATGAACATTAAACTGTTTTTCTTCCTAACACCTTCGGACACATTCTCACAACAGACTAAACTGGCATTAAGGACTTCACTGGGTTGTAACACCTAATAGATTAGAAAAGACTTCAGGTCATTCATTCAACAATCATTCACGAGTTTCCTTCAGTGTTCTAGCTGCTCTCTTGGTTACTGGCAAAGCAGTGTATTTAAACTGCCCTTCCCAACCAACAAGGCCAGCTTCCCGTTGCTTTCAGAGTGTAAATACCACACTGTAGCTTTCAAATTCTTCTACACCAGGCCCCCAATTTATCTCGCAGACACATCTTTGAGTACAAGCCTCAAATAGCACATGCTTCAGGAGCATTTTCTTTTTTCTCCTAAATGAAATGTGGCCCTTCCTTACATAAAGTATCTTTTCTTCCTTTATAGAACGTTGTGTCTTGTTTCCAGTTAAATGCCTTTTTTGTGATAAACTTCCCTCAAACCTTAGTGGATAACAACAGCAGCTTATTATTTTTCATGTTTCTGAGTCATGTCTAGGAGGTTCCTCTGCTGAATTTGTCTGTTCATTTATGTGACTGCACTCAGCTGGGAGGGGAGCTCAGCAGGAAGGGCCTTTGTGGCCTCACCCATGCCTGACAGCTTGTGCTGCTGCCAGATGGTGTCCCTCCATTTCCTTTAACATGTCCGTCCATCTTTCTGCAGGGGAGATTGACTTAGTGAGAGTATGGTCTCAGAGCAGCATTCCAATGTGACAAAGAAGGATACTGCAAGATATCTTGAGGCCTAGACTCTGGAGATCACACATTGCTTCAGCTACATTTTATTTGAAATAAGTCACAACACCACCTATGATTCAAGGAGTGGTAAAAGAGACTATTTCTTGATGGGAGAAACTAAAAAGAATTGATAGCCATATTAAATCTATCACAATCGGTCCTCTGGTTACATAAGTATTTCTAATCATCCCACATGTAAAATACATTTATCTGTTCTCAAGATCCTTGAACGTATTGCCCACAAGTAGCACTGAGCTGAGAGTTCAGTATCTAATGATTTGTATTTTGTCCAGAGATCTATAAGCTAAAAAGAAGGTGAAGTACCACTACCCACCCGCAAACACATCCATCCATCCATCTAGCATCCACCTAGCATCGGTAATACAGAGGCAGAGTAACCTCAATAGAAATAATGTGAACATATAACCTCAATATGAATGGGACCACATGGAATTTACTGATTCAGAGTAATTCTGAAATCCAGCTCATCATTTACTGCCAGTTGCTGTAACTGAAGATGGAGAATATTCTTTGATCATGGTCCCTATGAGCTCCCTAAGACTGGTTCCCTAATCCATCGTTCTTCTAAATTCTTGGTACCTTCTCTGGATTCTTGGTTCTGCTCTCTAAAATGCTTTTCTTTCCTATAGCCCATGTTTGTAATTAAGTAGTTATGATGGACTGCTTTACGCTTTCCATAGGCCTCTTTTCTTTTTTTTTAATTTTTTTGATTTTTATTTTAATTGAAGTATAGTTAACATACAGTGTTATGTTAGTTTATATAATATAATGATTCAACAATTCTATACATTACTCAGTGTTCATAGCTTTAAGTGTATTCTTTTTTTTTTTTTTTTGAGTATAGTTGACACACAATGTTACATTAGTTTAGGGTGTACAACGTAGTGATTTGACAAGTTTACCATTTTCTTTTTTAAATGGCTCACCTCCTAAAAGTCAAGTCCAAGTTGGTGGACTTTGTACAATCTAACACCAATGTTTTTTAACGTGGCAATCCTAAAATCCTCTATTTTTATGAAATTAGCTTTCAAATCAAACAGTTCCTCAATAGTTCATCTGTTCATCATACTTAGCTAGGAAAACACAATGGGCACCTTTAGTATCTATCCATAGATTTATGCAGTCAGACCTCTAGGGGTATTTAGTACAAAATATGTCTTTTGAACTATAGCAAGTGATAGTTTTGACAACTATTCAGCCACTTGTGACATAGATTGCTCTTTCTCCAGCTTCCAACAGTTCCCCTGCTTCTTTCCTAGCCTCTACCGACAGTCTCCTTACCTCCCTCTGTCACCTAGTCCCAAACATTTAGAGTTCTGTTACAGCCTCACTTGCATCCAGTTCATGTCTGGGAGTTTGTGCTTTCTATCCACTGGGGCACCTTGGTTCTATGTCTTGTGGCATCTCATCTTCTAATAGGTAATATCAGCTTCCTTACATGACAATCTCAGGGCAGCATTTTAAAAGCAGAAAGGCCAAAGCCACACAATGTCATTTCCATGTCATTCTATTTGTCAGAGAAAGTCACTGGGCCAGTTTCCATTCAAAGACTGAAGAAATTAAATTTTGTTGAAGATTTTTACATCCATGTTCATTGGAGATATTGGCCTTTACCTTTCTCTCTTTTTTTTTTTATAGCATCTTTACCTGGTTTTGGTATCAGGTAATGCTGGCCTCATAGAATGAATTTAAAATTTGCCCCTTCTCGTCTATTTTTTGGAATGGTTTGAGAAGAAAAGGTATTGATTCTTCTCTAAATGTTTGATGGAATTCACCTATAAGGCCATGGACTTTCGTTTGTTGGGAGTTGATTACTGACTCAGTTTCATTGCTGGTAATCAGTCTGTTTATATTTTCCATTTCTTCCTATTCAGTTCTGAAAGGTTACATGTTTCTAGGAATTTGTCCATTTCTTCTAGAAGGTCCATTTGGTGGCTTATACTTTTTTTTGTTGGCTTTTAATTTTTCACAATCTTCTCATGTAATCCTTCATATTTCTGTGGTGTTAGTTATTATTTCTTCTCCTTCATTTTTTTTATTTGAGTTCTCTCTTTGTTTTATGAGTCTGGCTAAAGGTTTATCATTTAGCAAACCAAATCCAACAATACATTTAAAAACTGTGAGAGACTCTGGACTCTAGGAAACAAACTGAGGGTTACAGAAGGGACGGGTGTGGAGGGACTGGGTAACCAGGTGATGGGTATTAAGGAGGGCACGTGTTGTGATGAGCACTGGTTTTTATATGCAACTAACGAGTCATTGAACACTACTCAAAAAATAACGGTGCACTTTATGTTGGCTAACTGAACATAACTAGAAAGAAAGAAAGAAAGAAAGAAAGAAAGAAAGAAAGAAAGAAAGAAAGAAAGAAAGATCCTTCACCAGGATCAAGTAGGATTTTTCCCAGATGTAACAGTGGTTCAATGTTTACAAATTAATCAATGTGATTCATCACATTAACAAGACAAAGGATAAAAACCAAATGATCATCTTATTAGATGCAGAAAAAGCATTCAACAAAGTACAACATACAATCAAGATAAAAACCCTTAACAAAGTAAGTTTAAAGTGAACATACTTCAAAATAATAAAGGCCAAAGTCTGCAGCTAGCTTCATATTCAATGGTGAAAACTGTTAGTTTTTCCCCTAAGGTTAGGAACAAGACAAGGAAGTCTACTCTCATCACTTTTATTCAACACAGAATTGGAAGACCTAGTCATAGAAATCAGACAGGAAATAAAAGGCATTCAATTGTTAAGAAAGAAGTAAAACTTTCATTATTTGCAGATGACATGATACTATATATAGAAAACCCTAAACACTCCACAAAAATACTACTAACACTGATAAATGAATTCAATACAGCTGCAGGACACAAAGTCAAATACAGAAAATTTGTTACATTTCTATACACTAGTAATGAAGCAGCAGGATGAGAAATTAAGAAAACAATCCCATTTACAATTGCACCAAAAAGAATATAATACCTAGGAATGAACTTAACCAAGGAGGTGAAAGTTCTGTACTTTGAAAACTATAAAACACTGATGAAAGAAGTTTAAGATGACAGGGCGCCTGGGTGGCTCAGTTGGTTAAGCGACTGCCTTCGGCTCAGGTCATGATCCTGGAGTCCCGGGATCGAGTCCCGCATCAGGCTCTCTGCTCAGCAGGGAGTCTGCTTCTCCCTCTGACCCTCCCCCTTTCATGTGCTCTCTCTCTCTCATTCTCGCTCTCTCAAATAAATAAATAAAATCTTAAAAAAAAAAAAAAAAGAAAGAAGTTTAAGATGACAAAAACAAATGTAAAGATATTCCATACTCATGGAATTGGAAGAACCAGTATTGTTAAAATGCCCATACTACTCAATGCAATCCCTTTCAAAATACCAACAGCATTTTTCAGAGAACTAGAACAAATAATCCTAAAATTTGTATGGAACCAGAAAAGACCTCAAATAGCCAAAGCAATACTGAAAAAGAAAAACAAAGCTGGAGGTATCACATTCCCATATTACAAAATATACTACAAAGCTGTATTCATCAAAACAGTATGGTACTGTCACAAAAATAGACACACAACAATAGAACAGAATAGAAAGCAGATAATAAAACTGAATAGACCGCATTTTTATGGTCAATTAATCTATGACATATGAGGCAAGAATATGCAATGGGGAAAAGACAGTCTCTTCAACAAATGGTGTTGGAAATCTGGACAGCTACATGCAAAAGAATGGGACTGAACCACTTTCTTATACCATACAAAAAATAAACTCAAAATGGATTACAGACCTAAATGTGAGACCTGAAACCATAAAACTCCTAGAAGAAAACATAGGCAGTAATTTCTTTGTGAAAAGTTGTGGAAACATCTTTCTAGATAGGTCTCCTGAGGCAAGGGAAACAAAACCAAAATTAAACTATTAGGACTACACCAAAATGAAAAGCTTTTGCACAGCAATGGAAATGATCAACAAAACAAAAAGACAATTTACCAAATGGGAGAAGATACTGGCAAATGATATATTCAGTAAAGGATTGATATCCAAAAAATAAAAAGAACTAATACAACTCAACAGCAAAAAAAAAAAAAAAAAATCTGATTCACAAGTTGGCAGAGGTCCTGAAAAGACATTTTACCCAAGAAGACATACAGGTGGCCAACAGACGTATGAAAAGATACTAAACATCACTAATCATTAGGGAAATGCAAATCAAACCACACTGAACTATCACTTCACACTTGTCAAAATGGCTAAAATCAAAAACACAAGTATAAAAAATGGTATGGAGTTTCCTCAAAAAATTAAAAACAGAATTACCATATGATTCAATAATTCCACTACTGGGTATTTACCCAAAGAAAATGAAAACACTAATTCATATAGATATATGCACCCTATGTTTACTGCAGCATTATTTAAAATAGCCAAGACATGGAAGCAATTCAAGTGTCCACTGATAGATGAATGGATAGAGAAGATGTGGTAAATATATCCAATGGAACATTACTCAGCCACAAAAAAAGAATGAAATGTACACATTTGTAAGGACATGATGGACCTAGAGGGTATAATGCTAACTGAAATGATCAGACAGACACAAACAAATACCATATGATCTTATTCTACATGGAATTTAAAAAACAAAACAAGAAACAAAGAAGAAAATAGACTCAAATATAGAGAACAAACTGGTGATTGCCAGAAGGAAGATGGGTTAGGAGATGGATGAAACATAGAGGGGATTAAGAGTACACTTATCTGGATGAGCACTGAGAAATGTATAGAATTGTGGAATCATTATATTGGACACCTGAAACTCATATAATTTACCATATGTTAATCATACTTCAAAAACAAAAAAATGAAGAAATCCAGCCCAACTTGATACAAAGAATGCAACACCACATTTCTACCACACATATGGTAGTTATACCCTTTCTCTTACTAGCCCTATAGCTCAGGGACTCTACTACCATGGTACATTCTGCATTGTTTTGCACAGTATTTGTTAGACATCTTGTATTTAATAAATAAATATTCCACAAAAGGTAAGGTTCACCACAGTATTATCTCTAAATAAAAGGATAATAAGTACATGTCTATGCAAATGCTTAAGACAGCATCATGTTCTTAAAAATGGGAGAAATATCTATGGATGATTAAGCACTCATTGAAAATTAAAAGGCATTCTAAGGGACACCCGGATGGCTCAGTTGGTTAAGCATCTGCCTTCTGCTGATCCCAGGGTCCTGGGATCAAGTCCTGCATAGGCTCCTTCTCAGCAGGGAGTCTGCTTCTCCCTCCCCTTCTGCCTCTCCCCTCTTGGTCATGCTCTGTTTCCTCTCTCTCAAAGAAATAAATAAAATTTAAAAATATAAAATAAAAAAATAAAATCTATTCTAATATGCTCAGTCTTCTTTCTGCTAATAGAAATGTGGACTACGTGTCCTTGAGAAAGACATACAGGTAAGTTTCTTTAAATCAATCTATGATTTAGATTCTTTTTTGTCTTTTCTAATTTGGATTTTGTACACTAAATGGAATTGCACTATATAGAAACTTATAAATCACGTTCAGACAGGGTACATAATTCAGGATAAACCATCAAAAAAGTGAGAAACTGACTTACAAACTCTTTTTTAATTATTATTATGTTCAATTAGCCAGCATATAGCACATCATTAGTTTTCGATGTAGTGTTCAGAAATTCATTAGTTGCGTATAACCCCCAGTGCTCATCACCACACATGTCCTCCTTAATACCCATCACCTGGTTACGCCCTCCTCCCATCCCCTCCCTTCTGTAACCCTCAGTCTGGTTCCCAGAGTCCAGAGACTCTCATGGTTTGTCTCCCTCTCTGATTTATTCCCATTCAGTTTTCGCTCCCTTCCCCTGTGGTCCTCTGCACTATTCCTTATGTTCCACATATGATTTCAGAGTTTTTTTGGGGGGGTACTGAGTTTGATAAGTTCTTTACAGATTTTTGTCTTTATCTGATAAGACATTTGCAAATATCTTCTGCCATCCTGTATCTTCTAGCAAACCCTTTGAGTTTTGTGGACTGTTTCCTTTTCCATGAAGAAGCTTTTTATCTTGATGAAGTTCCAAAAGCTCATTTTTGCTTTTGTTTCCCTTGCCTTTGGAGACATGTCTAGCAAGAAGTTGCTGTGGCTGAGGTCAAAGAGCTTGCTGCCTGTATTCTCCTCTAGGATTTTGATGGATTCCTGTCTCACATTTAGGTCTTTCATCCATTTGGAGTTTATCTTTGTGTATGGTGTAAGAAAATGGCCCAGTTTCATTTTTCTACATGTCACTGTCCAATTTTCCCAGCACCATTTATTGAAGAGGCTGTCCTTTTTCCATTGGATATTCTTTCCTGCTTTGTTGAAGATTAATCGACTATAGAGCTGAGAGTCCATTTCTGGGTTCTCTATTCTGTTCCCCTGATCCATGTGTCTGTTTTTGTGCCAGTACCATACTGTCTTGATGATTACAGTTTTGTAATACAGTTTAAAGTCTAGCATTGTGATGCCACCAGCTTTGGTTTTTCTCTTTCATCATTCCTCTGGCTATTTGGGGTCTTTTCTGGTTCCATCCAAATTTCAGTATTATTTATTCTCACTCTGTGAAAAATGTTGATGGTATCTTGATAGGGATTGCATTGAATGTGTAGATTGTTCTGGGTAGCATAGGCATTTTAACAGTATTCATTCTTCCAATCCATGAGCATGGAATGTTTTTCTACTTCTCTGTTTTTCTCCATTTCTTTCATGAGTGTTTTGTAGTTTTTGGAGTACAGATCCTTTACCTCTGTGGTTAGGTCTAAACTTAGACCTAAAGAGCTGGAGAAAGAACAGCAAATAAAGCCTAAACCAAGCAGGAGAAGAGAAATAATAAAGATTAGAGCAGAAATCAATGAAATAAAACCAGAAGAACAGTAGAACAGATCAATGAAACTAGAAGTTGGTTCTTTGAAAGAATTAATAAGATCAATAAACTCCTAGCCAGGCTTATCAGAAAGTAGAGAGAAAGGACCCAAATTAATAAACTTATGAATGAAATAGGGGAGATCACGACCAACACCAAGGAAATATAAACAATTTTAGGAACATACTATGAGCAACTATATGCCAACAAATTAGGCAATCTGAAAGAAATGGATGCACTTCTGGAAACTTATAAACTACCAAAACTGAAACTGGAAGAAATAGAAAACCTGAACAGACCCATAATCAGCAAGGAAATTGAAGCAGTAATCAAAAATCTCCCAAAACACAAGAGTCCAGGGCCAGATGGCTTCCCAGGGGAATTCTACTAAACATTTAAAGAACTATTACCTATTCTTCTGAAGCTGTTCCAAAAAATAGGATCGGAAGGAAAAGTTCCAAACTCATTTTATGAGGCCAGCATTACGTTGATCCCCAAATCAAAGACCCTATCAAAAAGGAGAATTACAGACCAATATCCCTGATGAACATGGATGCCAAAATTCTCACCAAGATACTACCCAGTAGGATCCAACAGTACATTGAAAGGATTATTTACCACGACCAAGTGGGATTTATTCCTGGGCTGCAAGAGTGGTTCAAATCAACGTGATACATCACATTAATAAATGAAATACAAGAACCATATGATCCTCTCAATAGAAGGAGAAAAAAACATTTGACAAAATACAGCATCCTTTCTTGATTAAAGTTCTTCACAGTGTAGGGATAGAGGGAACATACTTTAATATCATAAGAGCCATCTATGAAAAGCCCACAGTGAATATCATTCTCAATGGGGAAAAACAGAGCTTTCCCCCCTAAGATCAGGAACACAACAGGGATGCCCACTCTCACCACTGTGGTTCAACATAGTACTAGAAGTCCTAGCCTCAGCAATCAGACAACAAAAAGAAATAAAAGGCACCCAAATCGGCAAAGAAGAAGTCAAACTCTCACTCTTCAGAGACGACATGATACTTCACGTGGAAAACCCAAAAATCTCCACCCCCAAATTGCTAGAACTCATACAGGAATTCAGCAACATGGCAGGATTTAAAATCAATGCACATAAATCAGTTACATTCCTATACGTTAATAGTGAGACCGAAGAAAGTTAAGGAATCTATATCATTTACAATTGCACCAAAATCCACATGAATTCTGTATCCTTTTGACATACTAGTCTGTTTTCTGTCAAAATAGGACATCTCCATCGTCTCTTACACATTACCTGATCCAGCTGAAATCAGTTGTCTAAGAAGCCTTGGTGCCTTTCAGTATGGAAAGTATAAGTATAAATTACATAATCGGGAGGTTTCCTGGTATCTTAACCTCTTGATTAGAAGCCAAAAGAATAACTGAGAAAAAGGAATGACATGATCAAAGGACAATAATTTATGTAAATACTTTAGGAAAAAAAGATAACCTGAGGCTTCAATATTTTTTTTTAAAAATTTGCAAGTTAAATTTAATATTTTATTCTTACTTTACCTGTTTTCTTGTATTTTGATTTGACATTTGTCCTTGTTTTGAAGACACCTATGCATTTATTGTCTATTTTTCTTGTTTCTTCTAGGTGTTAACTTCATTAAGTGTGAAAAATAAAATTGCCACCATAAGGAAATTGGACAGTCTCAACTTGTTTTCTTTTTTTTCTTAGCTGGTTTATCAGTATGCTAAGCAATGTGAGAATGTATATTTAGGCTGCAGATCTGGCTCATTAATCATCTATTACCATATTCTCCTAAGTAGTAAAGCTCTTGTTAATGAAACTGATGGATAGTGAAAAACAACCTAATGAGTCCTTCAATTTTGCATTAGCGTGTTAGACAGCAAAAAGGCATATAGAAAACTAGGTATTTCAGAGCTGTAAGACCTGAAAAATTCCTATTTCACATCTTAGGTGAAGAACTAGAAATCCAAAGAGATAAAGTTATTTCCTCAGTGCCATGTAGTTATTATTAAAAAAAAAAATTGTTTAAAAACGGTCTTTGAATGAAATGCATTTCTTGCCTTTTATATCAAAGTTGTATTTACTTGGAGGAAACCAGGTGAATATTCAGCTTTATTTTTAAATATGCTTAAGTGGAAGTAAAATAGTACCTAAGTATTTCTTTGAAATAAGTAGTTATAGCCACAGGTTAAAAAAAAAAAAATACATTAAGGGTGCCTGTGTGGCTCAGTCAGTTAAGTGGCTGCCTTCAGCTCAGGTCATGATCCCAGGGTCCTGGGATCGAGTCCCGCATCGGGCTCCCTGCTCAGTGGGGAGCCTGCTTCTTCCTCTGCCTGCCTCTCTGCCTACTAGTGCTTCTATCTCTCCATCAAATAAATAAAAATTTTTGAAAAAAAAAGTTAAATTATTTATACAGCATTCACATCATGGAATTTATTTTTAAGTAATGCTTAGGAAAGGACAGTATGATGAGAAAGTGTTTATGTCATAACAGAAAATGTATCCATGCTCAAATAAGAGTTTATATGTCATTTCTTCACTGGATTATTTGTTTTTTGAGTGTTGAGTTTGAGAAGTTCTTTACAGATCTTGGATACCAGCCCTTTATCTGAAATGTCATTTGCAAATATCTTCTCCCATTCCACGGATTGCCTCTTAGTTTTATTGACTATTTCCTTTACTGTGCAAAAGCTTCTTATCTTGATGAAGTCCCAAATAATCCAATCAATAAATGGGCAGAAGACATGAACAGACACTTTTCCAAAGAAGACATACAAATGGCCAACAGACACATGAAAAAGTGTTCAACATCACTCAGCATCAGGGAAATACAAATCAAAACCAAAATGAGATACCACCTCACACCAGTCAGAATGGCTAAAATTAACAAGTCAGGAAATGACAGATATTGGTGAGGATGCGGAGAAAGGGGAACCCTCCTACACTGTTGGTGGGCATGCAAGCTGGTACGGCCACTCTGTACCAAAAACAGTATGGAGTTTCCTCAGAAAGTTAAAAATAGAGCTACCTGATGACCCAGCAATTGCACTACTAGGTATTTACCCTAAAGATACAGATGTAGTGATCTGAAGGGACTCCTGCACCCCAATGTTCATAGCAGCAATGTCCACAATAACCAAACTGTGGAAGGAGCTGAGATGTCCATCGACAGATGAATGGATTAAAGAAGATGTGGTGTGTACATATATACAGTGGAATATTACTCAGCCATCAGAAAGGATGAATACCCACCATTTGCATCGACATGGATGGAACTGGAAGGTATTATGCTGAGTCAAGTAAGTCAGTCAGAGAAAGACAATGATCATTTGGTTTCATCCATATGTGGAATATAAGAAACAGGGCAGAGGACCATAGGGAAAGGAGGGAAAACAGAATGGGAAGTCATTAGAGAGGGAGAAAAACCATGAGAGACTCATAGCTATAGGAAACAAAGTGAGAGTTGCTGGAGGGCAGGTGGGTGGGGAGATGGGGAAACTGTGTGATAGGCATTAAGGAGGGCACGTGCGTGATGTGATATGCACTGGGTGTTATACGCAACTGATAAATTATCGAATACTGCATCTGAAATTAATGATGTATTATAAGTTGGCTAATTTAAATTAAAAAAAAAAATCACAGAACCCAACTTAAAAATAGGCTTTCACTCCCCCAAAATGGAACTGTTTCAGCATCAAAATAACAACTGTGATGTACAGAATAATGCAAATAAATTAAGTTTCATTAAATTCATAATGATATTTTAAAACTTATGGGTTATCTTTAGAGGTTACTAGAGTGCCCACTCATTGTTCTGAAAATTGGTAGAGGAAATAAATAAGTACTTTTCCCGCTTCCATTTTATGAATTATATTTAAGGCAAGCAAACAGTACAAGGTAGGACAACCTAAAACCAATACTATTGCAATAAATAAAACAGAAATAGTATGTAAAGATCTAAGAGCAGGAATTTTCTTGAAATCCCTTAAGCAAAATTTTCTTAAATTTTTTTACGGTCAACAACTTCCTTAAATCGCCGTTGAGTGTTGATGTATTATTCTCTATGCTCCTACCAGTGGTGTAAGAGCGCAGACCCCATCTCTGAGCTCCTCTGGCATACTGCTTCCTTCCTTCATTTGAGCACAGTAACTATGTAATTAAGATGTTCCTCCAGAAGAAACACAGAGAACCTCACTTCGGTGCATCCTTACAAGTGTAGTTTTCCCACTTTTTGCAAAGGCAACCTTGAATTTTTTCCCAACATCATTTGTCCTAATTTTTCAACCCCAAACAAATTTGTATACTTTAGCTTAAAATCTTCACTAATTTTCAAAGCATTTCCACATGAATTATCTCATTTGATTACATATAATGTTATTTTGGACAGTATTACTCCTTTGGAATGTTACCAGGAAGAGGTTTTTTCAGGAGACAGGATGGATATAGGGTGGGAAGATACCTTACTGGAAAGAGAGAAGAAGACACAAAGGAACAGATTTGAGTGGGATATAAAAATAACAACTTGATGGAAGTGAAAGTAAAGTTTGGGGAGGTTCAACATAAAATGAGAGAAAAGATGAGGAAGAGACATACAGAGATAATCTACTCAAAAAAGAGTGTATACACACACTCACACACACATATATACACACATCCTCATACATATATGTAAAAAAAGGGGAAATGGAGATCAAGGAGGACAAACAGGATGGGAAAAGCCTGATAGATTCAATAGGTTCTCAAGTATGTTAATCAAGTTATACTGCTTATACACACTCAGTGTGCTATTTGATCTGTGGCTATTAAAATAAGTTACAGTCCATAATTTATTATCTCTGTCCTTTGAAAGGCTAATTGGCTTTTTTACAATTAAAAACTACTCAGAACTCTTTAGCTGTTTTTATCAAACCTTCAACTGGCTATAAATGTATAACCAAAGCAATCCCTTGGGAGAGATGATTCAATTGCTAAATTGTCATCAGAAGAAAACACCTATCAGACCAGTTTTTCTCAAAGTGTGAGACCGTTTTCTAGCATCAGCCACCTAGGATCCTTACCAAATGCAGATTCTTGGGTGCTGGCAGGATACACTGGATCTGAATTTCTGAAATTGGGACCCAGGAAGTTGCATTTTTAACAAAAATCTTAGGTATTTCTTATATATACTAGAGTTTCTCCTGCTAGTTGAAAGAGAGCCAAGAAGCAGGCTGGGCTAATTATCTAAAGTACTTTTATCAATGATTGGATCAGTATCTTTCAGAAGGAAGAATAATAAAACCACAGTTATCTGGTAGTCCTCATCTACTGTAGGGGAAGTTCAAGAAAACACCATTCTGCTCAGAATCACAACATTTTCACTTCCTTCTGTAAATGGCTGAAGCAAAATACAGGTATCTTGAAATTTCAAGGAAAACTAAACAAAATTAAAAAGCAGACCAATGGACTGTAATTATGTGGCATTCATTCCTTTCTCACGTACCTATTCTTTATCCTATTCGATGCCATTACATCACCCAAAATGGGAGAATGGGAAGATTAAAATAGGAGTAGGAGTTCATTTGAAAAGTCTTAGAGAATTTTTGCTTTAGAGTCAAAGACCAGGGAAGCAGGCTATCTAATGTAAATATAAACCCTGTTGTAACTTGTTTTCAAGGCAGATGTAGGGCAAGATCCAGCAGGAGCTTACATCTGTTACATGAGTGCCAGTCTTCCACTGTAGAAACTCTAAGCTGTGCAATCAAACACATTCTTGCTCACCAGGGGAGACTAAAATCCATATGGCTCACTTACTGCTTGTTTTTGGACAGAATCCTGATGGGAACCATGTGACAGACCAAATAGATATAGATTTTAGGGATACTAGTTGAATAAGATCTGACTGACTGTTTGGAAGCCATTTTTGTCACCATATCAAGTATCTTTGGACAAATATACCAGAACACTCCTTTCTTGCTGAGTTCAATTTGTTGGACAAAGTCCAGGGTGATTTCTGTTTCACCACATCTTGAAAAGTCTCAGAGGTTCCATGTAAGTCCCAATTAATGTGGTATTCAAGAGACATAAATGGATCTAGAAATTCTGAATGATACTGAACTTAACCAATTCCTCATCAGATCTTAGAATCCCACTGAACTATGAATAAAGAATGAGCAAAGTGTCCTCTACAAGGTCATTATAGGCTTATTCATCTATTTATGGGAATAGAAAATAAGACTGTTAATATTTGTTCTATTACCTCTCATGTGGTTGTGAGAATTATTTAAGATCACTTATTTGAAAATTCTTTGGAGTGTCTGGGTGGCTCATTTGTTAGGTGTCTGACTTTTGATTTCAGCTCAGGTCATGATCTCAGGGTTATAACAACGAGCCCCACATCAGGCTCTGTGCTGGGTGTGGAGCCTGCTTAAGATAATCTCTCTCCCTCTGCCCCTCCTCTGCTTGTTCTCTGTCAAAAAAGGAAAAGAAAGAAGAGAAAGAAAAGGAAAGGAAAGGAAAGAAAAGAAAAGAAAAGGAAAGAAAAGGAAAGAAAAAAGAAAAGAAAAGAAAAGAAAAGAAAGAAAAAGAAAGAAAGAAAGAAAGAAAGAAAGAAAGAAAGAAAGAAAAAAAGAAAGGAAAGAAGAAAGAAAGAAAGAAAGAAAGAAAGAAAGAAAGAAAGAAAGAAAGAAAGAAAGAAAGAAAGAAAGAAAGAAAGAAAATTCTTTAAAAAGTATAATGTAGGATTGGATCATATGTTACAATTCCAGGATAGTTGTCCCTAGATACTACGTCTATATTAACATTCCAGAGGAAAAAAATCAAATAAATTTCTGCACATGCATTTGGGTAAATATCACTTAAAATGTGATTATGCACAAGAAGTTAGTTATTGTTCACTTAATATGTGCTTATTGTTTCCTCTTACCCTTCACACTTCTCATTTACATGCAGGGTATCCCCAGCCTTTGGTGATGTCCTGCTGATTCCTGTAATTTATTCTTTCTTGTTATTCACCTATGGTGGCTAAATATAGCAAAATGGAGTCTTTTAAGTTGTGCATATGGAAATTTTTGCTAGGTTTGCTGTGCTAACAGTATATGGACAGCATGAATATTCCCCTCATTTTCTGCTTTTATTCTTCAACATCCTTAGATATGGTGGCTTCCTTTTTTTTTTTTTTGCATTAAGTGTAAATTCAAGAGGTACCTAACAAGATGAGTTGAAAAATTTCTGACAGCTCATATAAAATTTTTTCACCTAGATTTCTATACAGTAAACTGTGCCAGGAATATAAAAATGTAACAGCTAACATTTTTTTTTATTTTCTATATATACATATGAATGTTATCAACCCTTATAAATACCCAATGAAGTACATAATTCATTATTCCCGTATTATATATACCTCAACTGCAGAACACAGCGGTTAACTGACCAAATGGCCAAGCCCAAGTTTGAACCAACTGTTTTGAATCCACAGATGACTTAGTTCCAAAGCTCCAAGAAGCAAACACCAAAATAGAATGAAAAATGCAAAGATTTTACTTGGGGATATACCTGTGGAGAAATGGAGAAAAAGCTAGAAAGGATAGGAGAGCTTTCAGACCACTATGCAAATCTCTAGAGAAGTGAAAGAGAGAGAAAACGGATAGGGCAAAAGTGATTTAGACGCAGGGCAGTCTAAGGAAGGTTTGCCAAGGTTGTCAGTCGTGGGTCAAAGATAGCATCAGAGGAATGCCCTGTCTCCCAAGACTGAGCCTCCCTTCATCTCCCTGCTGTGCTCAGGTACCCAGCAGGAGCAGCCAGTAGGAAGTGCGCCTCAGTGCAAATGCAGCTACAGGTTTCAAAGCACAGCACGTGGGGCCTGTGGTCAGTTATGCTCCTTATGGTCTCTCTTCCTGCAGGTCTGCATGGCGCATTCTCAGAACCAAAACATAGTCTTAACCACTACACAACACTGCCCATTAGTCTGAGGCGGAAGGGGGGGGGCTGGCGATGAGGAAAACCAGAAAAAGCAGTCCTCTGGTTAAGTTTTAAGAATGAGTTTTATACAATGGACAGAACGCAGTAAATCCAGTATAACACTGATTCTATGAATCGTTGCGTTCTTCTAAGTGACAGTTGGGATTCTAAAAGACTTCCCTTAAAAGTCCATGTAATTTATGGAGGAAAGGTAATAGACAGTTGTTTGGATGTATCTCAGACAGATCTGAAACATGGGCTCACGAGGGTTGGGCACAGCTGAGGAAGTCAGCCTGGGAAGCTGAGTATTATGCACTCAGCACTGCTGAGGATGCCCATAGTTACTTAGACCTAGGAAGCAGTTTGGCACATAGCTGGAGACTCCAAAGCCTTTGGGAAGGGTAAGAAGGGTCTAAAAAATTCACCCCATCAGATGGTATTATCTATACCAGGCAGTCTTTTGAGGCTTTGAAAACCAGTAAGAGCTGTTCCTCTAACAGAGATACATGTGAAATGCAAAATTTAGATTGAGAACAATCTAAATATAGTAAGTTGTTTCTTTGTATACATTTAAATTAGAGCCTTTAAATGAGTCTATAAGCATTTTCCTGTCAATTGTTTTTACCATATGACACTCAAAACAACCGAATTCTTGTATCAACCGGCTTAACCTAGAAGAGAAACTCCCGAAGTTACACAAAAAGGTCCATGCAGTTACATATTTCAGAAGTCCTCATTTTCTTCTACATGGCTCACCATAACAACTTACTAGATATTCTTACCCCAGCCTCCCTCCCACTATAATGTATCCTACACACAGTTGTCAGATGAATCTAGAGCAGCAACATATAATGAAAACTAAATATGCAAGTGTTTGAATTCCAAGCATTTCTGATCATTTGTGTGACTCAAAGTCACAAAAATCTGAAACTCAAATTACTCGTCTGTAAAAAGTAAACAAGAAGGGTTTTCAGCCGCAAATTTGCATTTCATTGTCTGCTACTGGACACTAATTGTTTCTCCTTTTCCGGAGGACATGATGTCACGCTTTATCAGTAGAGGGTGCTAGAGGGACACCAGAGGTAGGAGTTTCTCTTCTGGGTTCTGGTGAGCCTCTCTCCCAGGTCCCTGAACCGCCTAGGCCTTCTACCCAGCTCCAACATCAAGCGACAGCAATTAGCACCTCTGGGCCAAGCAGTAGGCAGCACTTTTCTAGGAGCGGCTCCCTGGGCACACAGCTGAGGAGCTGTGCAGAAAGTACGACCATCTCTGCACACCCCTTTGGATAGCTTTCTCCCTTGGCTTTCAGGGCACTCTGAGGCTCAGAACTTTTCCACAGGCAGCTTCCCCAGCACCCCGGAGGAGGATTCCTAGTAGGTCTTTTTTGCAGAATCTCAACCAACTTCACCATCCAGTGGGCCATGGGAGGAAATCATCCAGATTTGTCTCCTGTTTGGGTACTAGATGTCAGCCCTAGCTAGGAGTAGAAGCTTCAGCCTGTATTCACTATACTAAAATTCTTTAGTTTTCCTTCCCCCTAACTAGTCAATCCCGTATTACAGTAACTTTCCATGTTTGAATTACTGTGTGATTTCTGCCTCCTAATTGGAACCTGGTTAATACAGCAGTAATACCCACTGCCATAGGATTGTTAATTGAAATGAAGGATATAAATTTCAAAGTACAGTAATATGCTAACGGCAAAAGTGCTTAGTAAATTATAACTGCCAATTATTACTGGAATTTAACCCTGATAATGATAATTCCTAATCAGCCAAATTGGAGAACTCACCATTTTGCAAACACACTTGTTTCTTATCTCCATGTCTTTGCTCATGCTAATACCTCTGGTTAGATTGCCTTTGAACCAATTCTTCAAGATTCAGAACCTCTGTAAAAATACCAGAATTGTCTCCTAGGGTTGTTCAGCCCAAGCGCAAGGGAAACTTGATTTCAAAGCAAATGCTCTTGGTAGCAGTAAGTTCATTTCAATCTAATAAACACAGTTTTAGCATTTTCTTTATACCCAAAATTATGCTATTCACAGCAGATACCAAAGAAAAGTAGGGTAGCTTTCTGCCCTCAAGTCACTTACACCCCATTGGTATACAGAGAATCGATGACAAAGAACTATAATGTGATTCTGCTGAGGTTCAGGTTTATTTACACTGCACTTAAATTTGTGCAGAAAACTTATCTTCTTTTATCTGTTACTGATTTTACTTTCTAAGTAGTAGATCACCATAAATGTTAAACTTGCCCAGCATGGTAAAATGTTTCTAACAGTTTCTTTTGATTCGCTGCCTCTTGTCTATCTAAGTAGCACTCTACTCTACCTTCACCCCACTCCAAGAAGGCATCTTTCATTGTTAAAGAAGGCATCTAGGTTTGACTTCAGAGCATTAGCAGAAAGGAAATACTTTTTTTTAATTTTTTTATTGTTGTTAATCACCATATATTACATCATTAGTTTTGGATGTAGTGTTCCATGATTCATTGTTTGTCCATAACACCCAGTGCTCCACGCAGAACGTGCCCTCTTTAATACCCATCACCGGGCTAACCCATCCCCCTCCCCTCCTCCCCTCTAGAACCCTCAGTTTGTTTTTCAGAGTCCATCGTCTCTCATGGTTCGTCTCCCCTTCTGACTTACTCCCCTTCATTCTTCCCCTCCTGCTATCTTCTTCTTCTTCTTTTTTCTTAAAATATGTTGCGTTATTTGTTTCAGAAGTACAGATCTATGATTCAACAGTCTTGCACAATTCACAGCGCTCACCATAGCACATACCCTCCCCAATGTCTATCACCCAGCCACCCCCTCCCTCCCCCCCCAAACTTTTGCCTTGTCCTGGTTCTTGTGTCTGTGTTGGTTGGTGTTTCTGAGGCACTGTTACAGGAGTTCCCATCGTTGGGCAGCATATTGGTTCCTGCTGCTCAACTTCTGCCTGGAATAACTTGTGGTTTCTGTCCCTGTCAACTCAGTTAAGCCTCACCGAAAGCTTACATCTGATGGAGCCCTACTATGGTACTCTCGCTGGCATTGCGGACATATTCTGATTCTCTTCCCTGTTGACCACCACAGGTCCCTATACTTAGTCTAACAGATGGCCCATGCTGTGCTGTGGGGGCATCTTGGCTCTGACCTGTGGCATGCCCACGGACTCCCAATTACTTTCAGTATTCCCCCTGATATGGGACAAGGAGGCAACTCTGGTACCTTATAACCAAAGAAAGCTAAGATTACCTCCTGACTGCTCCACAGGTCCTTTCTACCTGACTGACTCTGTTCTCCGAAGAACTGCCCTGGGGCCATTCCAGACCGCAGCCTATTACCAGCTGTCTGTACCAGTGTCCCAAATAGGAAGAAGAGCCACGGCGTCCCCAGCTTCAACACCTCCCTCTGACAACCGCAGTCCCTTCTGTTTCAGGGTTTCCCTTCAGAGGGATGACAGCGAGACTCCCACATCTCAACCACATGTCTTCTGCCCCTATGCTCCCTGTTGTCCCCATAATTCCCTGGGGCCAGGAAAAGGAGATTTTTATTTTACTTCCTCTTTTCTGCCACAGATTTCATCTACATTATTTTTCCTTTCTGAGCTCATTTTACACAGAAAAGGCCTAAGGTAGGCAGAGAAACTGGCTCACTACTACAGACATAGAAAAGTTTTAACTATTACATCATTTTCATTTTTCAAGATAGTTGGATTATTAAATTCCCTTTACAATATTCCCTGAAGACTATAAAAATTCTTGGTATTCTTTATTCTCTTTCGAGGAGGAGATGTCCTAAGCTGCATCCAAATCCTCTCCATCCAGGGGGCCTGCCTCACTGGCTCAACCACATTTCAGCATCTGGCACTAACTCATGAAGTGCGTCCAGACTTTGTGTGTGTGTGTGTGTGTGTGTGCACGCGCGCGCGTGTGTGTGTGTGTGCGTGTGGTAAAAATACTTAATCCGACTTTTTTGAGCCTGAAACTGATTTTGCAACTGATGTTCCCCTCTTCATGGTCTGCTAGGAGTAGCATCTCCATTTTCCTGCTTGGATGCCTGGACTACATGTACAGATAGAGAATAATTTGGTGTGTTTCCGGTAGTTAAAAATTCTGTAGCCTCACTTCAGAGATACACAAATAAAGAAGTACTTAATGACTCCAACACAATCCCCAGAATAATTCTATCCAAACTGCAAAAGGATAGGACCTAAAAGGACTTTGAAAGTTCAAAAGGAGATACTGAGTTAACTTGGGGGAGACGATGTCCTTGAACTCAGAGATCATTTCTCATTTATCTCTGTGTTCTTCTTAACAACTCACAATGCTCCTCTCACATGGTAGCAACGACATTTGCTGAACTGAAATTACCAGAATTGGTATGTCACACTCAGTTTCATACTGATTAAGTAAAAATTTGAGTCACTCACTTACCCCTTGATAAAATAAAAGCATATTCCTCGGCAAAATCTTATCATGAAATCTCAGGCAGAACCTGAGATCTTTTGGATAGCTGGGCTTATTTTTATTTCTACTAAAAACGAATGCACTTAAATCCAAAAGCTAAGTGGCTGCCGCTATGTTCAGTTTCTACACGCCATTTCATCAACATTTTCATGAACTATTGCTTTTGTTTGCTTTCCAGTGAAGGGAGTCTGGGGTATTTCTCTGATTGAAAAGAGAGAAGAGAAGTCATTGTTGCATAGACAGTTCCAAAAGGCTTCTTTCCCTGACTGATTCTCTAGTCACAACAAGCATATCGCTGCAGGTAGCCTTAGTCTGAAATTCAGCTTGAGGGAGAGTAAATCAATGATTCACTTTAAGGAAAAATCACTAGCTTTAGGCAAAAAATTAAAATTCAGTACAATAAATGAAAATGTATGCCATGTTCAGAAATTATATTAGTGACCCAACAAAGAGCTGAGAAATTAAACACTATTTTAGCCTTCCCTTCATTTGTTTTAAAGTGTTCTGTACATTTTTTAGAAAGTCATCTAAGCTTTCTTTGTCTAAAGCAGGGCTGTAAACTTAGAAAAATGCAATACTCCAAAAAGCAATTTAGTCAAACCTCTGTTACACTGATCAGAACAGATTGTCTACACAGGAACCCAACAAGCACGATTTAACTGTATCATTTACACACCACAGAAATAGCCTGAGCTGATTACAGATATGCTAGAAATGGTCTTTGGAATAACTTAATTAAAGTATTCACGTACAGTTTTGAAATACATAAAAAGAAGTCAGTAGAATCCCAGGTTTACTTTAGCAGAGATTGCAATAATGTCTTGGAATAAATGGAGAAACACGCTTGCAGCAGCATAAAGTAGAATTAACAAATGGAAAATCACATACTTTTCGCGGCATGAAGAAGTGGAATTACTTTCATATTACAAACAATATAAATTAGGCATCAGAGAAAACAATATAGATTAGTAAAAAAAAAGTATTGGCTTTTCATTTGGACTAACTTGAGTAAATTAGTACTGAAATTGGCAAAAATCTAAGGTAGACAGATTTTCTTGATGAGACTGAAGGCAAAGGGGCACTCGTGCATTGCTGGAGGGAATGCAAAATGGTACAACCATTAGAGAAGGGAATTTGACAATATTCAGCAAAATCATAATTCTCTAACCTTTGATATAGCGACATCTTCTCCTAGAAAACTATCCTAAAGATATCACGGAAAAAATTAGAAAGATATACGCAACCATCTGTGAATTAGGCCATTACAGTTTATAATAACAAAAGACTAGAAATAACCCTTAATAGAAACTTGAGTAAGTTTTTTCATAGACATACAATGAAATACACATATTTATAAAAGTAATAATTATTATCTAGTATATATTGCTATGGACTAATCACTGGTATGTATTTCTGAGTTAGCAATGTTTAAAAAATTTGTATAATATGTTGCTATTCATCTAAAACTAGTATTGTTATAATTATATTAATATGGCTATCTTTTTTTAAAATGGAGGACTAACTCGCCAATATTTTTGAATCCTTAAGAATGTATTAATTTTGAAAAACATCACAGATAACTTATGGAAGATGCCATATGATTAACTTATTTTATAAAACTGCGTAATGGAAAAATATCAAGCATTAATTTATTTTTTATGGACTGTAACTCAAAGTAACAAAAAATTAATGAGGGAAATTTTCTCTTCATAAACGTATTGCAGCTAATAAAGAAAAAGTTTAGAATTATGATATCATGATTTTGCCATCATTGATGAAATAATAATGGCTGCAAAAAAGGGGAAATCACACAGTGGGTCCTTCATGATGTAAGTAATCAATATCACGTATGAAGGAAACTTTAAAAATATAAAGCCCCCTACCTAATCAAGCCTCTAAATGAGCATTTTATAGAACATGCAGGGACAGCAATACCATCTTAAATAACACAAGAAGGATGCACACAGACTGTAAAAAATTCTACCAAGCAATTTTGTTATTTCAATATTGAACTACAAAAAATAAATAAAGAGGAGGAGGGAAGCTTTAGGTTAATATAGAACAATTGCATGGACGAATTTCAAAGCATTGACCTTACTGTAATCATAATCAAAGAAAGTAAAAAAAAAAAAAAAAAACAGAGAGACAGAAATTTGAGATTCGTATATTTAATAATATTAAGAACTTACCATTTTTTAAGTGTAATGATAGTATTATTGCCAATTTCGTTAATGCTTTTTAAGTTTTAGATATAAGTAATCTAAACATTTGCTTCAAAATAAAACAGGGGGAGAGGGAGAGTGAAAGGAAGAAGATGAAATAAGATTGGCCAAGGGTTGATAGTTGCTTCAACTTAGGTGCAGTGGGCACCTAAGAGTTCATTATGATATTATTTCTGATTTTGTGTATGCTTGAAAATTTTAATAAAATAACAATTAATGTTGGTATAGATGATTAACCCTCTAATCTGGACAAGTTACCTACCATGCCTGAATAGCACCTATAAAAGTAGATATTGTGTTTAGAAGGTGGTTATTTGTTAGGCTACCAATTAATGCTGGTTCTCATTATACCTTAACCAAAGTCCACTCAATACAGATCTTTGGCACCTGAGATCAAAGGTAATATAATCCTGCATGTTACGTAAAATGTTAACACTACCTCTTATATCAGTAGAAAACCAGAAGCATGGAAACTTAAACACGTTATGATTACTTATGACAAGATTGAACATTAAACCTCAAAGTATTATTTTATAAAAGTTTAAAAATCTTAAATGTACTTTAAAATTACTCAAACTTTAGAGTTGCTTTCTACTTCATGTCAAATGTAACAAATGACTTGAATCAAGAAAAGCAACAAGCACCATGGGTACCAACAGATTTACTTGTTGCATTTAAGCTCCATTATTTCCCAAAGAACATATTTGTATCTCTGAGAATTACATGAGCGTTATTATAAATACCAAACCTGTGTATGAGGCACAAACATTTGTTTTCAGCTTGACTCCTGTAGGAGAAAAGGTATTGAATGCATCTGAACTACAACATGCATTTTAAAGCTAGCTTGATATACCAACCTTAAAGGAAGTATAACTCTGGGGCTTGTTAAGAGGGATGGGAACTGTCAGAAAATTTTAACGGGCATGGAGACAACAGCGAGGTAGATTGTGATTCACCTTGTGACATTTTCACAACAGTTCATCATAATTATGGATGTAAAAGTTGCTTGGTCAGTCAATTCCATAAATTATTGGCAGAAATGCCAAGAAATGTCCTCCCGTCCCTCCCTCAAGTGACCTGAAGCAGCAAGCTATTCTATATTTTCCATCTATCACTTTGATAGGCAGTCACAATTTTGTTTCAAGTCAAAATCTTTCTAATTTCCTGCGACCTCAAGCCACACACACGTACACATGTACATCCCCTACGCCACCCTCTAAAAACAAAAAGAATGACTCCTCCAAGATCACTTCCTTTCAAGGTAATAAAAATAATAACGGCTAAAGAAAAACGTGGTCCTTACTCAGTGCACTGCTGAAATCCCTTGGGAAGTGGGCCATGTAGGGGTAATGATACTTTGGTTTTGCTACTTTTAGGAGAATCTGTATTTTTGACAATTCTTCAGCTTTCCCCTTTGCATACTGTTCACATAAGTCTTTACTGTAGCAACCAGTTGTCGTTAAGTGTTCTAGTTTAAGAGAAGATGGGATGGGCTATTTTTAAGAGAAACTGCCTCCCACCTGAAGGGTCAGAACGAAGAGGTAGACAGCTATGTCAGCACATATCTGACAGGAGCAAAAGGTTCTGAGCAGGACAAGGGAGGAGTCAAATTAAAAGTTAGGGTACACCCGGGCGCCTGGGTGGCTCAGATGGTTAAGCGTCTGCCTTTGGCTCAGGTCATGATCCCGGGGTCCTGGGATCGAGTCCCACATCGGGCTCCCTGCTCCTTGGGAGCCTGCTTCTCCCTCTGCTTCTCCCTCTCTCTCTCTCTCCCTCTCTCTCTCTCCTCCTCTGTCTCTCATGAATAAATAAATAAAATCTTTAAAAAAAAAAAAAGTTAGGGTACACCCAAATATGCCCCAAATCAGCTGGTTCTCATTTCCAGGCAAGCAAGAAACAACATCTTGTTGAAGACTAGCTGCGGCTAGAGCACTAAGACAGTAAATAGAATGGATGCGGAGGCATATGTAAGTGACATAGCCAGTGACCTGTTTGCCTAATAAAGGTTGGGAATGAGGAAGTAATGTTACAATTGTGCTGAAGGCAAGACAACATAGTTTTTTTTTTTTTTTTTTAGTTTTCCTCTTTCCCAGTCTCAAGTTGAAAATGTAATTTACTATTAAGAAAAGAAGAGGGACAGAGGGAAAAAGAAAAAAAAACTGTAAAAAAAAGATAAATATAGACAAAGTTGTTAAAGGAGAAATATGGAAAAAAAGGCAAAAGAGAAATATGTAATTCCAGATAGACCTGTAAAATTTATGGACACTGGGGCGCCTGGGTGGCTCAGTTGGTTGAGCGACTGCCTTCGGCTCAGGTCATGATCCTGGAGTCCCGGGATCAAGTCCCGCGTCGGGCTCCCTGCTCAGCAGGGAGTCTGCTTCTCCCTTCTGACCCTCTTCCCTCTCATGCTCTCTCTCTCTCTCTCAAATAAATAAAATCTTTAAAAAAAAATTTATGGACACTGTGCTTACAGTATTAACAGACTCTGTGATAAGTGCTTAATATACATCATATCTTTAATGTGTAATATATATTATATCTTTAATCTTCCCAATGCATTTATTTTTTTTAAAGGTTTTATTTATTTACTTGACAGAGAGAGACACAGTGAGAGAGGGAACACAAGCAGGAGCAGGGAGCTCCATGCGGGGCTTGTTCCCAGGACATAGAGATCATGACGCTTAACCGACTGAGCCACCCCGGAGCCCCTTCCCAATGCATTTATGAAATTGTCATGTTTTTGGATGAAATTATTTAGGCTTAGAGAAGTTAAATGATTTACATAAGATCATGCAACAAGTTCACAATGATTCTAGAATTTAAAAGTTTTCTGATTCTAAAGGTGTCCTCTTTGCCACTGGACAGCCATCAATATATGATGTTTAAAATTTTTAATGGTATGGCAAAAGTTTATTTAAAGCCAAAACAGATACTAAATTAAGCATAAAAACACAGAATCAACCATGAAATTACATATAGAAAGGTGACAAATTTGTTGAAATGTTAATAGTCGGTACCACGTACGGATATTTTCAGGCTGTTTTATTTTCTTCCTAATTTATATTTTTCCTAATTTTTAAAAATTTACTACAGTGACATACATTACTTTTATAATCATGAAAAAAACGTATAGCAATTGATCCAATGCCTCTAAATTATACTCACTTAGATCAATTTCAATTGATGCAATGCTACCGCTTGAATTTTACTTACTGTTTATTTACTTAGTGAATTTTATTTATTAAAGCTCACTACTTATTTTATCCAAAGTCAAATCGGTTTCTCTTTTTGGAAGGCTTTTGATTTAAATATAAAAATTTATTCCCAAATCTATATTGTTCCTTTATCTCCTCAGGAAATCTATTCTCTTCTGGAAACATTCTTTTCTCAAAATCAGCATGTGTAAAATCAAAATCAACCTTTTTGATGTTATCATCTGTCTCAATTCCCTATTATTGGTCATTTTCCTACTGCTTGAGGCAAAAGCATTGGGACAACTTTAAAGGAAAAACTTTATGCCTTGACATTCCACCAGTATCTAATTCTTATGGAAATTTCCTTTGAATTATCTGCCATATGTATCCCTTTCTTTTCATTCTAAATGTCACCGCTTTGTTTCATGTCCTTACCAGGTTGGTGTCAGGTATGCATTCGACGCATTTCATACACATTTCACAAAAATTATGTTAAAGCACTGCCTTCACCATGTCATCCCCATGGTCACAAATGCTCAAATACTCTCAAGTGCCTATCAAGTTTTCACCCAGGTATTTAAGCTTCACCTCCTGCCCCAACCTAGTCCAACCAACTTTTTTGGTCTCAATGCCACTACTTACCTCACTGGAGCCAAGCTCCACTCTCCCATTCTCCATGTATTTTATACCTCTCTGGTCGGATAAGTCCTATCTGTTCCTCAGAGCCTAATTCAACCTTCAGCTTCTGTAAGTTCTCACTAAGCATGAAACCTTACACAATATAGATAATTATGTGTCTTCTCCTGAAGTCCAGGCAATTGAGGAGGGTATCGTTAACCCTCTCAAGATGCAAGAGGAGGATCTTGTTAACAGAGGGAGACACTGAAACACACTAAATGATTTAAACAAGTTACATAAAAGCCAGGGTCTAAATAGTAACAAAGAAATATATTGAAAAGTATTAACATGGTATAAGTGGCCGTCAGTAATTGAGAATCAGATCTATCTTATGAATTGTTTCAAGATATTGTTTCAACTAAATATGTTTTTCTCAGTAAGGCAAGTGCTGAAACTCAAATGTTTCATCAAGGATAAATGAAAACAATAAGTATTATCCCAAGTTCCTTTCTCCACATGTTTAAAGACACCATAAAATACAATGAATACTCTGTTTCAGAAACATGCTTGTCTCTAGCACCTGCTCATTCCAGTCACTGCTTTGATCTACAACTCAATGCAAACAAGACAACAGAGGCCTAATATAGTGGGGAAAAATATTTCATATGGTGGCTTTGTGGAAACACAGCTGCATCCAAGTCAAAGACAGAAAACTACACACCGAAGTCTCTTGTCTCTCTGTTATGCTCTTAGAAGGTCAAAGTAGAGGTATTTTTATTTATACTCATTAATAAAATAAGACATTGAACTTTATTTTATCTTTCATCTTCTATGGGAAAATGCTCACTTTTCTCTTGCCAGTCTTCTTTGCTGCTCTTTGCCTCATACTGTTCAGCAACGAATTTCTTTAAATGGCTGGTGGGTGTTGGTTAAGGCTCTAGGAACTCTCAAATCATTAGATAAATTTCAGAAAGTAATAAATTTTGAATCACTTTGGTAACTTGTGTTTTAAAAACATAGTACCATGCCATATTTTCCTGTTTTTTGTTTAATAACTTCATGTGTTTTGTGGTTCTATTTTCTTTTAGAAAAATGTAGACAGTTAACGTGAGTCAAGAAAATGAGTTCAATATATAATTATGAAATCTCATGAAACTTAAAATTATATGCTTATTATCTCAGCAAGGTTCCATTTTATTTCCAAAAAACTATTTAATATTTTTTAAAATGTACACTATTGGGGCGCCTGGGTGGCTCAGTTGGTTAAGCAACTGCCTTCAGCTCAGGTCATGATCCCGGAGTCCTGGGGTCGAGTCCCACATTGGGCTCCCGGCTCAGCAGGGGGTCTGCTTCTCCCATTGACCCTCTCCCCTCTCATGCTGTTTCTCTCTCGCTCTCTCAAATAAATAAATAAATAAATAAATAAATAAATAAATAAAATCTTTTAAAAAATAAAATGTACAATATTTCATACTATGAATTCCTGAAAGAATGAAGGAATTATGTCCCTTTTGCCTCAGCTATCAAATGGACATACTTCCCAAACAAAAGAAAATTTCAGAAAGGGCATTGCATCAGCAACATTCTAATTGTCTTTTTTTCCATATGAAAGATATTGAAAAACAAAGTATTTAAGCATTATGTAAGATCATAGATGTTTCTAGGATAATATAATTTGAATATATTTTCAATCCGTGTTTTTGAGCAATGATTTTAACTGTAAGTGAAATCTAAAACATGCAAAATATGCTTCCATATCTCTAGTCTTCATGAAATCCTTCCAAAAGTTTGTTCAACCTTAACTTGTTAAATCAAAATAATTAAAATCAATTATTTTGTTATTTAATTAAGTCATTTTAAATGGTCACATATAAGTCAGGAAGTAGTATCCAACAGATTTTCTTTCTTTCCCACCACAAATCCACCTTCCCAGAAATTCCACTATCTGCAGGAGTAGAGAGCAAAAACCCTTTGGGGAACCTGAGGTCTCATCATACTAAATTCTGAGATTGCCCTAATTAACAAAATATTGGATGCTCACGGTATAGAAAAGGTAGCCACAGAGAACAGAAGCATCTGGGAGCCAGGTAGCATGCAATGACAGCAGATGTTCAGGAGGAAAGCTTTGGCAGAGACAAGTGTATCCCCAGTGGCCTTGCAAGGTGAATGCTTAAATTATTAGGCACACCTCCTATTTGAGGCTGTGATCATTTGCCCTGGGGGCCTCTTCTTTCTTGTTTTTCTCATTTGATTCCTTTTCTGTCGCTTTTCATGTTGGGATGTTTATAGGTGTTTCTTGTGAAAGGTATTTGAAAAGTGTAAGAATTATGTGTAGGATGCTTTTGGCTCTTCAGAGGAAAAGTGCCATAAAATCTAATACATAAATAATAAATCAACTCAACAGATGTTGACTTTTTCTTGTCAGACAGAGACTTTAAACTCCTGATTCAGAATCTCTGACAGAATAAATAAACTAAAAGTGGAACTCAATTTGTCTACCTTACCCAGGGACAAAAGATAAAAAAAAAACTTAAACAGAATTACCTCTATCCCATCAAACAAGATAGGACAAGAATCATCTTTTATAGCTTCAAAGCAGACCTTATAATAAAAAATAATATGCAGAACAGGATTTTTTTCAAGTTGACTATCCTGTGCATTAAATGGAAATTAATAAACCCAAAACATAAGTTCTTAGATTCTAAAAATAACACATCCTTTTTTCTTTGTTTTTAATACAGCTTTTTTTTCTAAAGGAAACAAACACTGAATATTAGTTAAGAAGTACTAAAATGTAAGCATTAATTGAGAATCACCTTTCAATTTCCTTTCTATAAAAACACTATTTTCTGGCATTACCAGCAGAACCTTAGTCAAAAAGGAGACATAACCTTTATATCAGGAAATAGAATATACTCCTCTGGAATTTTAAGTTCAATATCTATCATTGTTCAAAATTTATCTCCATTGCCTATGTTTCTACTTTTAGCATTATGGTGCAATCACTTCTTATTTAAACTTGTATATTCCTGAAAATTCCACAACTCATGTTATTAAAAGTTTTAAATATTGCATCTGGGAAAAACTTTGACTCCTTGTTACTCAAAGTGTGATGCAAGGACAAGAGGCATAGTCATTACACTGAACTTGTTACAACCGAGAAAGTCACCCCAAATATACTAATTCAAAATCTGAATTTTGACAAAATCCCTAAGCAATTTGTATGCTCATTATAGTCTGAAAAATAGTAATTTGGCCACCTCCTGGTATGTAATTAGCCTTCTAGCTAAACTAGTAACTTTTTGGTGATTCTTTTTAATTATTTGTTTATAAATTTAATCCAATCCACCAAATATACTCTCATAAAAGAATTACATGGCTCCACTGAATGAATGAGAAGGATTGCTTCTAAAGATTAAATTTTATAATAGAAAAAATATGCATGAAATTGAAAAAAGTTTTAGAAAAACTGAAACAGGCTATTTCTCTTCTGTGATCTGACCCCACCCTCACGAATGACCATAACTCCCATAGGAATGTCAGCTTCCCTTTCAGCCAAATTCTCCTCCTTTTATTATTCTTTTATATTGTTGCTCCTTTTCTCTGAGACAATCAATTTATCTTTTAAAGATTTATTTATTTTAGAAAGAGAGAGAAAATACACATGAAAGAGAGAGAGCATGGGGGAGGGGGAAGAGGGAGAGAATACTCAAGCAGACCTTCCCACTGAACAATGAGCCCTATGAGGGGCTCAATCTCCTGACCCCTGAGATCATGACCTGAGAGTCCAATGTTTAACCAACCCACCCAGGTGCGCCTTGAGAGGATTAATTTAGCCAAAATTTTTTCAAGCCTCAAAGTTGTTGTTGTTGTTGTTGTTTAAGACACTTATTATTTCAAGCAAGATTTTTCTTTTTTTTTTTTGGATTTTGTTTTTATTATACATAAAAATTCCAAACACACAAAAATTCACAACAAATGTGAAGTGCTTAAAAATAATAGAAACATAAGCAGAACCAAGAGCCCAGAAATAAAACGATGCATATACTGTTAAATAGTATTTAACAAGACAGCCAAGTATACACAATAGAGAAAAGACACTTTTAAAAAATATGGTTCTGGGAATAGTGGATAATCTCATGTAAAAGAATGGAAAATAGACCCCTCATATCACTCACAAAAATTAATGTTCAATGGGCTAAAAACTTAAATGTAAATCCAGAAACCAGAAAACTCCTTGAAGAAAACATAGTGGAAAAGCTCCTTGATATAAGTCTTGGCAATGATTTTTTTGGATATGACACCTAAAGCACAAGCAACAAAATAAAAAATAAGAAGGACTACATCAGATGGAAAAGCTTCTACCTCGCAAAAGAAACAATCAACAAAATGAAAACACAACATACAAAATGGGAAGAAATATTTGCAAACCACATCTCTGATAATGGTTAATAATCCACTATATAAAAAACCCATAGAACCCAGCAGCCAAAAACACCAAGTGATCCCATTAAAAAATGGGCCAACAACTGGAAGAGACATTTTTCCAGAGAAGATACACCCATGATCAACGGGTACATGAAAAGATACTCAATATCACTAATAATTAGGGAAATGTAAGTTAAAACCATAATGAGATATCACCTCACACCTCTTAAAATGGTCATCAAACAAAACAAAACAAAACAAAAAAACAAACAAAAAAACAAAAACAAGAGGAAAGTGTTCGCAAGGATATCATGGAGAAAAGGGAACCTTTATGCACTCTTGGTGGGATTTTAAACTGGCATAGCCTTAAGAAAACAGTATGAGGTTTCCTCAAAAAATTAAAAATAGAATTACTACATGATACAGTAATTCTACTTTTGGAAATATACCCAAAGGAAAAGAAAACACTATGTCAAAGACAACTGTACTCCCATGTTCATAGCAGCATGATCTCTAATACCAAGACATGTAAACAACCTAAATGTCCATAGATAGATGAATGGAGAAAGAAACCGTTGTATATGCATAAAATGAAATATTATTCAGTCATAAAAAAGGAGATCCTGTCATTTGCAACAATATGGATGGAACTTGTGGGTATTATGCCAAGTGAAATAACTCAGATGGGTAGAGACAAATACTACACGATCTCACTTATTATACGTGGCATCTAAAAAAACAAAATAAAAAATTCATAGAAAAAGAAATCAGATTTGTGGTTAGAAGAGATGGGGAGCTGGGGGTGGAGAAACTGGATGAAGATGTTCAAAATGTACAGCTTTTGAGGGGAAAACATGAAACGTAAGTCCACCTGTCACCCATTTTAAACTAACAAAGCCTCTGGGTTTTTCTCACTACAAAACCACATTTTGACATTTATCATTTTGCTGCTTTTTTTTTAAGATTTTTAAAGATTTTATTTATTTATTTATTTGATGGAGAGAGAGACAGCAAGAGAGGAAACACAAGCAGGGGGAGTGGGAGAGGGAGAAGCAGGCTTCCCACTGAGCAGGGAGCCCAATGCGGGGCTCCATCCCAGGGCCCTGGGTGAAGGCAGACACTTAACGACTGAGTCACCCAGGCGCCTGATGCTTTTGTTTTTAATTTTACAAAGATAAGTCTAAGTAACTAAACAATTTATCAGCTAGTCTTGCACAGTGTTATTTAAGGGTAGCCATTCCACATTACTTGAGTTTTTTATTCACCATTATGCTCCTGAAAGTCATTTCTCTATTTACATGAACTGTAATAGAGTGATTCTTGTTGCCAAATAATATTCCAATCTTTTTTGCAATTGTCTTTGGGCTCCTTCCAGTCTTTAGTTACCATGAATAGCACTATTCCCAGCATCCTTATACTGTGAGCTGGTGCACAAGCAACATTTCCAGGACATATGCCCAAGAGTGGAGTTAATGGTTGCGGGAAATGCACATCTTTGCATTGCTAGATAATTATTCTTTAGATTGGTTATTCAGATTTCTATCCTTCTAAGAATGACACCATGGTCATCAGGGGAGAAAAAGCTTCCTAACACTCAGGTAGGGGAAGAAAGATAGACATAAGTCAGAAAATATTAAAAGGGCTCACTGAGAGGAGTACTGATAACCTTTATTTAAAAGAAAGCATTGCATTTGTCCAGGAAGTATTTCATATCCATAAGAGAGGTTACACTGAAGATCTATAAAGTAGCCCCTATGGCCAAAGTAGGAAAATATTAACAATCTCTTTATAAGTTAAATGTTCAACTTTTAGAATGTCTGACATGAATTACTAGGGGTGATAAAATAAGAGATTACATCAGATACTTATACCTACATATTCATTATGCTAATAAACATGCTTTCTCAGAGATTCCTGAAATCCTTGAGGGAGACAGGCGGAGAAGAGGCCTTCCTGATGGGCATATGATAATGCCATAGTCACTACCTTTTAAATGTAGTTGAAAGTATATAGTTGAAATTGTTTAGCACTTCACAAATGTATTAGGAAATGTGTACCTTAAAGGACAAGTAAAATAACACCATCCTGAAGGAGAAAATCTTGGGCCACCTAGAAAACAGGTATATTCCCATTAACATATTGTATAGTCAATTAAATTGGAATACCACTTTGGAGGTGGGTAAAGGACGAAACTCCTGATGTTCTACATGGGACCTGGACTTTTTCCTGCATTATAAGCATCATAAAGAGGACAGTACACAGAATGAGAAACTGCTCTAGTATAAAATGGAGTATAAACTAGGCAATTTTTATCCTATCCTGTCCCTTTTACTTATGCATAAAATTGGGTAATTCCTGTATTAGGCCAGGGAAATGGGATTTAGCAGACACAAGGATTCCTTCCAGATGGGGTCAGAGTATGAATACATTGAGAAAGGAGTTTAGTGATGGTGAGGCAGATTTTTCCTTGTTGGTGTTGGTCTGTTGCAGGTCAAGCAGTTAAGGGCCAGGGAATGGAACATACATGCCAATGTTAGAGGTTAACAGTCTGCTGATGAAGTAGATTTAAGTAGATTCTGTCAAGTATTACCTTTGTAATTATCTATACTGTATGATTTAACAAATACAGCCTTTGTGAATATAAAATAATCCTTATAAATTTAATATATTAACTTATAAATGCTATATATTTAAAGTTACCTTAGATTTTTTGGTTTTTTTAAAAGATTTTATTTATTTATTTGAGAGAGAAAATGAGAGAGAGAGAGAGAGAGCATGAGAGAGGGGAGGGTCAGAGGGAGAAGCAGACTCCCTGCTGAGCAGGGAGCCCGATGAGGGACTCTATTCCAGGATCATGACCTGAGCAGAAGGCAGACATTCAACCGACTGAGCCACCCAGGCACCCTCTTAGATGTTTTAATACTGAAAACAATTATTAAGATTTCACTTCAAAAATCAAAGCCTGAATGAATCATTTGTATTATTGCCATGATCTTTAGAAACCTAATTACAATTCCTTTTGAATAGATTCACTCTCATTTTATATATATTCTTACACCCACCTAATTCTTAGGATAATTAATATTTTATCCAGTGAATTTTCTACATTTCACTTGGTGTTGTCTGTCTCTAAGTCACATGTGTGTCTCTTAACAGATATTTCCCATGATTTAGAAAATAAAACTTAACTAAGTTAATAGTAACAGTTTCTATTTTATTCATTTGTGCAATGAAATAGACAAGATGATTAAATGACTTAATTTTAAAATACTTAGTGATTCATGGCTTTTTAGATTTAATTTGTTTCAGTGGACCATAGCTATTTCTCCCCTTGTGAAGCTCTAATTCTCACACTTTGGCCTGAGAGAGCCCCATTAACGTTGGCTTCTGTGACTCTTTGACAGGATTCCACTAATATTTAAAAGCCTCCTTGCTTTCAGACACAACATGATTTTTCTAGCCTCATTTATACCTCCCTGCTCCTAACATCTCCAAGGAACTCAGATTCATTTTAGTAAAAAAATACAATTAACAATCAGAATCTGGACATTAAGGTGAATCTTCTTGTGGACAAAACCAAAAAAGAGTTGACTTTTTTTCTTAGAAAGACATGCATCCATATTGATATTTCCAATTAAATTTTAGTAATACATAATCACCATTTAGATTTTTAATTTTGTATTTTTACGTTTCCTTTAATTCTAAAAAAAATATTTTTATTGAATTAAAAGTCATTACATATTTGCTTTATCTGATAATCCAAGAAAATAGATTTAAATTATATGACATTAAAGCAAACAATAAAATAACAAAGTTCAAAATTTTTCTACACTATTTCCTTTGTTCTTAGGAATGTAGCTCACTAATGGTATTTTATCACATTACTTTGTTCTAGAATTGCTCTTAATCTCCCATTCCATGTGGTTATTTAAATACTATTTGATGGTCAGTTTGGTTTCATTCCTTCAGTTCACTTCCATTTTCAAAGTACTGGCATTCTTCTAAAGGAAGGAGGCCTCTAGTCACTAGTGTTTTCTTGGAAGTAGAAACATCTAGAGAAAAGAATCTTTTCTTCATTGTCATGATTAAAAGTCAACAACTCAGTCTCCAAATTTTGTTTCATGGTTTACATCATTACCATTACCTGGTCCATCTATAATGACTTCCTATATAGTTATAGGTCCAAGAGTAATATGTATGATATATACCTGGACAAGCCATCTCTACCTCCTACTGTTTAATTTTCGGTATTATTAAAATATATGTATGCCCACATACCAAAATTTTAACTCTACTGAATACCCTCCGATCTTAAAGCTTCTCAATTTATCTGGCTTCTTTTTCTGAGGTACAAGTTCTTCATTTTACAATGAGTGGTGTATTTTTTAACCAACATAATATATTGTGTAGTTTCAAATCAAAGATTCACCTCACATAAATCCAAATATTCATTCAACAATAGTCATAGACTTTAATTTTCCTGCAGGGTGATAAGAATGCATGAATAGTGTTGGAATCCCATTTGATTACCAATAATTACAGGCATTTGATATTTCTGTGAAATTTTCTTTTGATTCATGATTAGAATGAGATTTTACTTCATATATATTACCAATACCCCTTAATTACTAACAAACTTAGAGCAAAACTCCAATTTTAAAACAACTTTGCTTAAGTACAGACAGCTATTACCTTACCCATATAAATCCAAATTCCCAAATGCCATTAGGGAGGTTAGGAAATACAATAAATGTCTATCAAATAAATTATAATTATTTTTTTAAAAAGCCAGAAAAAAAATTTGCCAGTAATTATAATTTAAACTCTCCAAAAATTCAGGTAGAAAAATTGTAATTCATATATTTCAAGATTATATGGACTAATCCCACTATAAGTGATATATAAAATATTCTAGTTTTTATAATTACAGCATATTTAAATTGTATCATTTCAATTTCATTCCATTTTTTAAAGGAAAAATTATTTCATCTATAAAGCAGGTATTAACTTTCAAGTTAAAATAGAGCTGTTTACAGTCATACATATTTGTGTCAACATTTATTCAATGCCTTCTGATAGACTAAGATTCTTCATTTAAAATATAACTAATCTCCATATCATTTTGTAATCTATGCTTATTCTGAGGAGAGAGTTCCAATTTGATCTATTTCGAATTGCTCAAAAGTTAACATTAATAATTTTCTCCTGAGAAAGAATCACAGATCACTTTCTAGACTCTAGAACTTGTTCTAGACTTGAATACAGTACCTGCATTTTCTAAGCTACTGCTTAAAAGGCTAAGAGACCACAGTGATTAAACCTTGATGGTCAACAACTTGTCTAGACATTTTGGATAAATACTTCCCAGCATCATCAGAGAAGAGAAATCAGGAAGCCTGTGGACCTTTGGTACAAAAAGCAAATAGGTCCAGGTACAACAAACAGGGGTGTTGAGGTTTTTTAATGATTGTTTTTTAAATATATACATAGTTACTACATTTCTTGCAATGTGACAGATGGAATAAATAGGGCTCAACCTCTCCTATGTAAGTGGCCCAATTATGAATTTTATTTATTTTTTTGTAAATATCCTCTTCCTACAAATTTTTTTCAATAAATGTAGATTGGATTGAATTTTCCAAGATTTCCACTAGATACTTTAGTATGTCATAATTACAGCATTTAAAGAGAAAAATGTAGTTTGGGTGGTCATATTTTGACACGTTCTTTTTTTTTGAAATAGATTTTTTTTTATTTTAAAGATTTTTATTTATTTATTTGAGAGAGAGAGAATGAGAGATAGAGAGCACGAGAGGGAAGAGGGTCAGAGGTAGGAGCAGAGCAGGGAGCCCGACGCGGGACTCGACCCCGGGACTCCAGGATCATGACCCGAGCTGAAGGCAGTCGCTCAACCAACTGAGCCACCCAGGAGCACATATTTTGATACGTTCTGGAAGCAAACTTTGAAGCAAGAAGTTGAGTGCAAATCGTTTCTTTGTAAGGTCATTCCAGAAAATAGCAGTAAGAGATTGGTAGAATGAAGACAAGGACTAGAAGGAAATCAGTAAAGTATGTTATCAAACCTAACTACTGTGAGTCATTAGAATTCAGTACTAAAGGAGAACCCAAGGAGAAAATGAAGAACACGTCTCAGAAATATCCAAACAGGGAGCAAGGAAACTAGAGTATTTATCTCTCAATAGCCTCTTGGAAATTGGCTGATGGCAGTTATGACTACCCTACTGAAAAATGCCATCATAGATTGACACATAGATCCCACCTGAGAGAATGAACAAGGGTTATGGATATAAAGGATACAGAAATAAGTAAGCAGTCACTATACACAACAGAGTGATTACTAGCTTTATCTAAAACAAGTACAAAGTATAAACTTAGGGTCTCTGTAAAAATGGCTATTCTTATATTCACATGGTTGTAGATAATTTGCCTGATTAAGTGAATGTCTCATTAGATCATCTAGAAGCTTAACTATACTCCTCCAAAACAGCTCTACGTACACAGGGATGGAATAGTTGTGCACATAGTCTCATCTGGATTCATACTAGGGACTATCTTATCTGAGTTACTTTTGCTTCATGAAGCTGCAAGTTATGCTATCGGTGGAACTAGAACCCAGTTGTGCACATATTTCTTGGATCATGCCATCTGGCCTTTAGATACACTGTAAGGCCACTCATGTAGTCACTCACCTTCATCCTTGCTGAAAAAGACAAAGGTAACAAGGAGATAGATTATGGAATGATCTGGATTAAGGTTGTCAAAAATATTAAAGTATTTTAAGCCGGGTCTTGTTAATAAAAACTCTGCCCTTACATGTCCCATTTTGTCTTAGAAACACTCCTTCAAACTTATTTGAGAATAACTCAGCATATCACAAAGGGACCCACTGTCTTCTTGTCAGAAAATGTATGTTTTCTCTTATAGCATTAATTTAATTACTGGACTTTTCTGTTTAATTCAAATCTAAGGGTTTTCTCGTCAATCTCTTGAGATTCTCATTCTCAAGAATCTATTTCTCAGTGGTCATATTCTCAGCTACTGATTTATTTCCAGCTCTCATCTTTCCTAAGCTTAACTACTTAGGTAACTTCCTAACTCGATGTATTGCTCTAGTTTGACCCCCCTAAATCCATTCTTCACAATGTAGCGCTCAGAGTGATTTTCTAAATTCAGATCTTCACATTTTATTTGCCTATTCAAAATCCTTTTACAGCTATCAACACGAGCACCTTTGCGGAACTTAGGGCAAATGCTAATGCTTGCATCCTTTTGCTCTTTCTAGTCACGACGTCTCAAACTTCATCCACCAGAAGTACCAAATTATTTGTAGTTTCCCAAACTTGTCATCATGTGTCAGCCCCCTTTGCGCAGGTCTTTCTTACTTTCAAGAATAATCTGTTCCTTGCCTGCCCAACGACTGCCACCCTCTACCTCAATCATGCTGAGAGAAGCTCCAATTGTACAAGTTGAATGGAGACACCCCTAGGAAGTTTAGCTGCCTAAGAGGATGATATATGGTTGATCTAAACAAGTCACAGTTCTCTTAAACCACTTGACCAGTGGCCTAAGTTACCTCCTTCTCTTAGGCTTAAGGTTGGACGTATGTTCCAGTTCTGACCAATGACACAGGGTAAGTGTCCCATAGAAAGGTTGCTTCATCAAAACAAAAATGAGAGAGAAGAGAAACCTTTATCCCTCTGTTTTCTTACTCCTATTTCAAAAATTGGTGTGATGCCTAGAGATCCAAGAGTCATTTTGTTGTCATGAAAGGAGAAGAAAGATAGAAGAAACTTGGGTTACCAATGTCATCACTGCTCCTAGGAACAATCGAATCCTAAACTGCTTAAGTTTTTGTGATAAAAAAAATTTTCCCTTCTTAACTGAGTGCCCTGCTACTTACAATCAAACAAAACTTAACTCCTTCACTTTTGAAACCTTGTTGAAGCATGTTCTTTTCTATGAAGTTTAACGGGACCCTACTATTTTTCCATTTGAACAGAGTAAACAGCTCTTTGCTCATAATTCCTTATGCTATTTAAATATATTTTCTTTATTTGTCAAATGTACTGTGATTTTCTTATTATCTTTAAATAACTAGAGTGTAAGTTCTTCATTTTCAAGAAATATAATGGCATTCATGTGCTTGACCAGAAATTGAACTTAACTGAACCTGTTTTAATACAAGTTTAAGAAGCCATTATTACAGAACATTCTATCAATTAGGATGTGTTCAGCTTCAAGTAACAGGAAACTCTGACCTAAAGCAGTTTAAACACTAAAGGAATTTATAATATCAAAATCCAGTCAAAAACTAATGCTGTAATGTATGGTTATTAACATAACAATAAAAAATAAAAAAAAAATCCAAGAATTCCACAGGTACGCCAAGTCCCTTAGAGCTAGAGCTCTGACTCATCTTATTTTCAATCCCTTTGGTTCTTATCTCTGTGTGTTCGTATCATTCTCATGCTGATAGCATATGGCTACAGCAGTTCTAGTTATCATACTCAGATGAAAACTTCCAGCAGGCTTTCTCATATCTCATTGGGCAGAATTCCATCACATGTTCAGAGTTAAGCTCAATTGTTGGCAAGAAAAATAGAAATACCATGATTTGGCTTACAGTAATCAAGACCCATAACCTGGGGCTTGAGTTGGGACCAACATCCCCTGAAGCCTATGTATTCAGAGGAAAATGTACACACAGATAAAACAAAGGTTATGTTAGGAGAAATATGGATGTCCAGAAGAAAAAAACCATTGTTACTCCAGATCTGCAAATAAAACCATGCAGAGTGATTTTATTGGTATTTGATAGTGTTGAAAAAATGTCTTTTACAAAGTCCTTAAGTTTCCAGTAGCCTTTCATTTTTATTTTATAAAACAGTATTTTAGTATTACAAAGTTCACCTATATCAAAGATTATAAAATTTGAAGAGAAGATTATCACAAGACAAAATGTCATCAATAGAATTCCAATTTAAAAGGATCAATTTGATATACCATGTGATAAAGCTTTTCCTCTCTTACTCTCTCATCAGTAATAATATGATCTAAAAATCAATATTCATAATACTGAATAATATTTTACAAACTAAAAAAGAAAATGTGTATCAAGGATTTTAATAATTATGAGGAATTATTTATCATTCATCTATTAAGGGAAAAAGCCAATTATTAAAAATTAGTCAAAACTCACATTTTATTACTAAAATCCAAGTAGCATTGTCATCTTTTGCCTCAGAGTGAACGGTAATATATTGAGGGACACTTTTTTTTTAGCTTCCCCTCCCCCCACACTTTTCACTTGCTTTTGCTTCAAGTTACATTATAGGATCCAAAGACTATTAAAATATATGTGTGATAACAGTAAGAAATCACTAGAAATACTAGTGAAGAGCTTATATAAACAATGCAGAGCTGGAAAAATAATTTTTGCCCTAATTCTTAGAACATGAGATCTAAATCAAGGGAGTTTTTACTTGGTGGACACTAATATAAGAAATTATTCTGAATGTGTAACTCCAACATGAAAAAGGACGGACAGTCCTTTCACTTATTTATATATATGTCCTTGTTTTATCATCCTACATTTCAAAAAGACACAAATATATCAAAATTTGTGGGTTATAGCAAAAACAATTCTAAAAAGGAAGTTCATAGAAATAGGTCCATAAATAAACAAGAAAAATACCAAACAACTAGATTTATACCCCCCAAAGAACTAGAAAAAGAAGCACAGATAAAGCCCTAAGTTAGAAAGAAGGAGAAAGAAAAAGACTAGAGCAGAAATAAATGCTATAGAGACTGAAAAGACAAGAGAGATTAAAGAAACTAAGAGCTAGCTCTTTGCAAAGATAAAATTGACAAGGCTTTAGCTAAACTCATCAAGAAAAAAAAGAAAGAAGATTCAAATATAATCAGATCTTAAAGAGGAGACATTACAACTGATACTACAGAAATACAAAGAATTATAAGAAACAACTTTAAACAGTTTTATGTCAACAAATTGGAGAACCTCAAAGAAATAGATAAATTTCTAGAAATATGTAACCTACCAACAGTGAATCATGATAAAATAGAAAAACTAAATGGATTGATTACTAAGAAGGAGATTGAAAGAGTAATCAAAAACCTCTGAAGAAATAAAAGTCCAGAACCAGAGGGCTTCACTGGGAAATACCAATCTTTCTCTAGCTCTTCTAAAAAAAAATACAAAGGAGGAAATTCTTCCAAACTCAACTTTTTGAGGCCAGTATGGCACTGATACCAAAACCAGACAAGGATACCACAAGAAAATTACAGGCCAATATTCCTGATGAACATAGATGCCAAAATTCTTAATAAAACATTAGTAAGCTGAATTACATTCAATAAATCCAAATAAATGTGTTACATTATATTCCATGATCAAGTGGGATTTATTCTAGGGATTCCAGGGTGGCTTAGCATCTGTAAACCAGTCCATGTTTACACAACATTAACAAAATGAAGGATAAAAATCATACGAACATTTCAATAGATGTAGAAAAAACAATTAAAAAAATTCAATATCCATTCATGATAAAAACTCTCAACACATTGGGAATTGGGGAAACACACATCGACATAACAAAGGACATACATGAATAACCAACAGCTAACACCATGCTCAATGGTGAAAAGCTGACAACCTTTCCTTTTAAGATCAGGGACAAGACAAGAATGCCCACTCTCATCGCTTTTATTCAACATATTATCCAAAGTCCTTGCTAGAGCAATTAGGCAGGAAAAAGAAGTAAAAGGCATCCAAATTGGAAAAGAAAAAGGAAAAGGGTCACTATTTGCAGATGGCATGGTACTTTATATAGAAAACCCTAAAGACTCCACCAAAAATTTTCCAAACTAATAAATTAATTCAGTGAAGTTGCAGGATACAAAATCAACACACAAAAATCTGTTGTGTTTTATACACCAATAACAAACTATCAGAAAGAGAAATAAAACAATTCTATTTACAATTTTGTCAAAAAGAATAAAATACCTCAAAAAAATTTTCAGCGAAGAACAGTTTTCATGTACTCTGAAAACTGTAAGACCTTAATGAAGGAAATTGAAGACACAGACAGAATGAAACATATTGCATGTTCATGTATTGGAGGAATTAATATTTTTTTAAATAACCATACCACCCTAAATAGTCTACAGATTCAGTGCAGTCCCTATCAAAATATGAACAGTATTCTTTTTCCTTTTAGCAAATACTTTTGGCTTCTAAGTCTAGTTCCTACTCAGAACCTTCTTTGCCTTTGTCCATTTTTAAATCTTTTGCCTTGCTAAAGTTGACTCAATCATATTATATTATATTTTTACATATAAAAATGTAAAAATGTAAAAAATGTAATGAATGTAAAAAAATATTAAAAAGAAATTGAGTTAGAAAATTCACAAGAGAGAATCATTTCTGTAAGTCTCTATGATCACCTATTTTGTCATTTGTCAACTTCACCTTCCAACACTATTATCTATATTTTCATCTTAACAAGGAAACAAGGGTGAGGTGATTATTCATAATACCTAAGGGAAAAGATTTGACTTACTTTTAGTCTCTAGAAACCCAATTGACAAATATTGTCCTTCATGTACAAATCCCAAGATAAAAGAAGCTATTATGTATTTATGTTTATTCATTCAGTAATTTAACAAATGCAAGGCAATATACTAGGCACCACTGAAATAAAGATTAAGACAAAATCACTGCCCTCAAGGAATTCTAAGCCAAGTGGGAGAGAAAGACAAGTGAACACAGCATACAAAACTGTACTTTACATATGATAACTGTGGTGTAAAAATATCCCCCACAAAAAGAAAAAGCCAATGAAGTGGTGGGTGGGCAGGGAATTAGAGGAAAACTGCACATAAAAGGTGATGTTCAAGCTGATCTTAAAGGATGAACAGCAGAGGGATCAATGGAGAAACAAGAAGGGATTTCCAGGCCAACAAGTTGTTTTTTGGTTTGTTTTTGTTTGTCTTATTAAAAGTAGTTTAGCAAAGGTAAAATTCAATGTAAATATGACAGAATGGCAAAAGAGGAGTCTGACATGTAGGCCGGATTATGAAGGGTATTCAATATCAAGTCAAGGAGGTTTGTAGGAGATGGAACATCATTGCAGGATTTAAACAAACAAAGGATTTGGGATCCTGCTAGACCCCCCTGGTGGCTCTGTGGAAGAAGAATTTCAAAGGGACCACACTGGAGGCAGGGATAGGAGTTATGATTTCTTATAACAATGTTAGGTATCCATCACTGTGTAATCCAAAAGAAATTGAAAGAACAGAAAGAATGGATAGATATGAAGAGGCCAGAGAAGGTAAAATAGAATATAGGTACAGTTTGGATTTGAACCCTCAAAAGTACACAGAGGAACATTTTGGTTTATGAGGTTGATTTCAATTTAATAAAAAATTATAGAAGACCAAGATGTATTTTTTTCAGTTATTCAGAGTGAATGGAGAGGAAAAATGTTAAGTTCAGAGATGTCCAGTAGTCAGACAGAAATGTGTATATTTGGTGATGATTTTCAAAATATTTATCAGTTCAACAAGATTCATTCAAGGCCACCTGGTGGCAGGAAGTGCTAGTGCAGAGTCCTGGAGTCTCCCTATTGTGTCAGGTGTCAAGGACTTTAGTTACTAAGTTGTGGAAAGATTCTGGGGACTAGAGGGGTTGGAGGTAGGGCTCAGGCAGTAACTATTAACAAACCAGTGTTAAAGTATTCTAAAATTTTAGCAGCTAGTATGTCCATAGCGTACATACTACTTAAACATCATCCCTAATTGAAGTGAGGAACTAGATGGCACAATTTAAAACTCTGTATCTCTTTCCACAGTTTAATGTGGAAAGGTAGAATGTATCTTTGGTGGAGAATGTTCTTCTGAATTGGAGCACTGTAATGGGTATTTTATTTAAACAAAGGTAAGTCTCATGCTCAGAACCTACTCTGTAAAGTAAAAGTTGAGAAAAAAAATTAAATACTTTGAATAATAAAGCAAAAGACTTTCTCACATATCAAGGAGAAGATATTTTGCCCTAAACAGGTATTTTGGTACTAGGAGATTTTTAGCTTTTTCTAAGGATCACTGAAACAAGAATTTAAAAAAGATGAGTGGGTCCCAGCAACATGGCAGCTCACCAGTCCTGTACAGAGGAAGAGCCAGTAGGGTGGTATCAATAAAAAGTTGGATACATGTCAAGGATGGGGTGACGGGGCCTGGACACAGCTATGAAATACAGAGAGGCAGTGATTTGGTGGCTGGAATTAACAAAACACAAGTTCACAACAGTAAATAATGAGCACCAATTTAAGTTCCCTCCAAAGATATTTAAAACAATTTGGAAAGGCATACGCTTCCTAAAATCAGACAGAATAAAGGTGAAGCCTATGCTTAAATGAATATTAAATAGGATGAAAGAAAACCCAGTAAACCTCAGGAAAACTTGAGTAACATACAGATACAGTATTTAAGAAAGCTGAGGGATTTATAGGTCTAAGAACCCTTGTCTAACACTCTGGAAAACAGTATGGAGGTTCCTCAAAAAGTTGAAAATAGAGCTACTGTATGACCCAGCAATTGCACTACTGGGTATTTACCCCAAAGATACAAATGTAGGGATCCGAAGGGGCACATGCACCCCAATGTTTATAAAAGCAATGTCCACAATAGCCAAACTATGGAAAGAGCCAAGATGCAAGATGTCCATTGACAGATGAACGGATAAAGAAGATGTGGTATATATATATATATATATATATATATATATATATACACACACACACACACAATGGAATATTGTGCAGCCATCAAAAGGAATGAAATCTTGCCATTTGCAACGACGTGGATGGAACTAGAGGGTATTATGCTGAGTGAAATAAATCAATCAGAGAAAGACAAGGATCATTTGATCTCACGGATATGAGGAATTTGAGAAACAAGACAGAGGATCACAGGGGAAGGGAGGGAAAAATGAAACAAGACGAAACCAGAGAGGGAGACAAACCATAAGAGTCTCTTAATCTCAGGAAACAAACTGAGGGTTGCTGGAGTGGTGGGGGTGTGGGAAGGGTTGGGGGGCTGGGTGATGGACATTGGGGAGGGTATGTGCTATGGTGACCTGGAGTTTGTAGAATTAGGTTAAACTAAGGATAAAATTCTGTAGGATTTTAACACTTACACAACAGATGGAACAAGAGGCACCTTTAAGGAAAACTAAGGAGTAGGTACGAAATGTAGAATTACAGGACTGAACTGTTGAACAAACTAAAAAAAGATTTTGAAAGTATATGTGGTCAAGATAAGTAAGACAGGACTGAAAAGAATCAATGGTATTTGGTGATAAGTATTCCATTAGTAATCAATGTGGGAGGCCTCTCAGCGATATGGGGCTGACATAAACCTATTTGTAATGATTTGGGAGACCAAAGGGTGGAAAGGAAAATGAAAAAGCAAATTTTGACCACGTTCTTGCGAAATGAATGTATAAAGAATGATGTAAGTCAAGAGCTAAAGAAATGACTGAGTTAAGAAAAGTATTTCTTTTAAATGGGATGAAACATGATTTTATGATGGGGGAAGCAATGAAGGGCAAAGAGAGATAAAGAGGGAGATGGGGAAGAAATAGTGACGGAAGGTCTCAGAAGAGATAGGGAATGATAGCAATTCAAACACAGTTAAGGAGATCGCATTGACAGAAAAAAAGTAACCCTCTTCTGTTTCTGCAATCCTTGTCTCTTTATCTTTTGTTTCAGAGCTAGAAAATTCAGAGCACTAAAATAAATGGTAGGTTAGGAAGTGAGAGATCATAGGAGTATACCTCACTTTCAATTAATTGTGTAATAATAGCTGAATTCCTCCCACACAATTTTAAAAACAGCGTTCGGTATTAAGGCAATACTGAGTATGGAAAAAATATTCCTCTGGGATGCTGTTTGAATAGTGATCCTGTTCTAAAATTAGTAAGTCATTCCCCCTACAATACCCTCATCATGAAGAGATCTCATTGATCTCTGTAAGGTGAGGCTTTTTTTAAGGTTGGCAATTATATGGTTCTCTTGGGGGAAAAAAATCAGGCACATGGACGAATTATGTACATGTGGGTTTGTAAATGGGTAAATCACATCACTGTGAACCAGCTTATCATAGGCGTTTAATAGAGTGGATTCTGCAACTAGACTTGCTAGGATTGAGTCCCTCTTCTTGAGCAGATTTCTTAATCTAGCCTCAGTTCCTTCATCTGAAATAGGGGAAAAATTAATAATGAGGAGGAGGAGGTGGAGGAAAGTTGGAGGAAGACGAATACTACTCATTTAAAAAGTGGTTTAGTGTACAAACCACATGTGTGTGTTTATATCAATGCATTTGAAGTGGCTAAAAATTTATTTCTCCCAAGATATGGTGAGTTTCCTCACTGGAGTATGGAAGAATCAGCTAGGAGACAAAATAATTGAACTAGATGTTTGCTATAATTCATTGAAACTGTAGGATTTTGAGATTTTTATAATTTTTAAGTTAAAGATAGAAAAACATGCAACAATATTCATTTGGCCCAAGGCAAGTATTAAGTAAATAAATCCAAAGCCTCTAGACCACTTACTTGGTCAAGATCAGCTTAACTTGGAAAATAAACTTAGATTTATTGTATGTGTTTGTGTTTAGTGTGTATGTGTGTGTTAGGGCAAATAACACAGGAAGAAATTTAAACAGTAGGTGCTTGTTATTAAAGTCAGTCCCTGACAGTTTGTAAGGCATCTGGCTGACCTCCTTGGAGGTAAACAATCATCGGAAATATGGAAATCCAGTTGTGAATCTCCACGGAGCTCTGGAGACCCACAGATGGATACAGAGTAGAGATGCATTTTGCAAATAGCTGACATTTTGATAATACATTCTTTTTAAAGTGACATCAAGAAAAGGAGACCTTTACTAGTTCTGTCTTGGAATGTCAGTGTGATGCTTCAGGGATTCACTGAAGCCCTTATCCTGCTCAACTTTTAACCTTCATTGATCTAAAATTCTTGTACTAAAACAAAAATGTTGCCTTTCTCTCATCAATTCCTCAAGGAGAAACAGAGACATGCAGCCATAAATTATTGATTCTCTGCCTTTTTAAAAATAGAAAAAATGGCACCTCACACAATGTCTGCAACCTGATTATTTTTTAATCTTTTCTACACACAGTATCTCAGAATTATCATACTACTGTGAGATTAGGAATTCATACTCAGAAAACTAATGGAGATCCAGGGACAGTAGAGAAGAGCTGACCTACCTTGGGGAAGAAATCACTTTTTTTTAATGCATAGTCTAATGACAGTTTTTAAGTGTAAGGTGACCCAAAAGTTCTTAGTTACCTTTAATGTAAATGGCCAACTGAATTGAAATATAGTTTTGTAAATAAATCAGTTGGTTTGAACCAAGGGCCATGGACTGCAATGTCTATCTTAAGATGGGGCATCTAGTGTCTTCTTCATGATTATGAAATGAATCCCTAACCTTACAGAACACATGAGGTTCTGAATGAATGCATGTGATCATATCTATCCAGTCTATGGGGGTATAGCTCAGTGGTAGAGCATTTGCCTGCATATCTATCCAATCTATGTCTATATCTAAAAAAAAAAATGACAGTTTAAATAATGTACTTTACAATTAAATTTTCTCCAACTATTTTCTTCATGTTTGTTCTCACTAAAATGGATTAAGCATGTCATCTCTATCAAAAGGCAAATAACCAAGAAAATACTCACAAATTATGTGTCAGATAAGGTTCTAGTATCCAGAATATACACAAAAAAAAAACTCTCTTAAAACTCAACAAAGAGACAAACAATGCAATTAAAAATAGCAGAAGACTTGAATAGACATTTACACAAAAAAGATACACATATAGCCAGTAAAATATGAAAAGATATCAACATTAGTAATTCAGGAAAGGAAAATCAAAACCATGATGAAATATCACTTCACACCCACTAGGATGGATACAAAATATTAAATATAGCAGGGTTCCAGTTCAAGATGGTGACAGAGGAAGACTCTGAACTCATCTCGTCCACTGAACACATCAAATTACACCCATTAATAGAACAATTACTCCTCAAGAAGAATTGAGGGTGGAATGAACAGCTGCTGAACAACCAAAGATAGAGAGAATGGCAAGAAAACAGCAAGAAAGATGGAGACATGGTAACAAAGGGAACCCCCGTTCCCGATGTGCAAATGGCAGTGGGAAGGGGTAGTACTGAAGGACTGGGAACCGATCTCTCTGGCCTTGAGCACAGAATAAAAGTCTCAGTTTAAAAGAGCATCTAGCATTTAAAAGAGACAACACCAGAGCTCTGCCAAGTGGTGGAAGAACTGCAGGAGCTCTCCGTGTCGGAAGGTCTGGTGAACCACATGGTTCAGAGAAGTCTCTGATTACCATAATGGGTGGGTCTGGTCATCTCAGTGAGCTTGCAACTTCAGTGAGCCCAGAGTCCACAAGTTCGTACTAGCCCTAGTCGCACTGAGGCACAGAAAAAGCAGCTACACTTTGAAAGGGCCAAGGAGCTGTGGGAACACTTTCCTCCCCTCCCCCCACCGCCTTAAAAACCTAGACCAGAGCAGGGTCTGGTTCACAAGAAGCTTGTAACTTTAGTCAGCACAGGGTCCCCAAACCCACATCAGCCACCCTGTAATATTGACACACACAAAACAAGCTGCATTTTGTGGATTTTTTTCTCTTTGTTTACTTTTTGTTTTCCAATTTAACTTTTTAAAATTTGTCTTTCCTTCTTTTGTTTTTATTTTTTTCTTTTTGGTTTTGTTCTTTTTTTTTTTTTTTTTTCCTTCTTCCTTTCTTTTTTTCTGGACCCAGAAGGTATTAGGCTAAGTGAAATAAATTAGACTGGGAAAGACAAATGCCATATGATTCCACTTACAAATTAAATTTAAAAAATGAACAGACAGAAAGCAGAATCAGAATTATACATACAGAGAACAAATTGGGGGACTAGGCAAAACGGGTGAAGGGGAGAAAAAGATACAGGCCTCTAGTTTGGAATTAGCCATGGAAATAAAAAGCAAAGCATATGGAAAAGAGTCAATGGTATTTTAATAGCAACATAATGGGACAGATAGTAGCTATACTTGTGACCATAGTATAACGTATAAACTTGTCAAATCACTAAGTTGTACACCGGAAACTAATGTAACATTGTGTGTCAACTATACTCAAATAAAAAAGAAAAACAGCCTATGTTGGTGAGTATGTGGGGAAATATGAACTCTCGTACATTGCTGGTGAGAAGGGCTAGTATGAAATGGTTCAGCCACTGTGGGAAACATTAAGCGGTCCCTTATAAAGTTGAAACATAGAATATGTGACATTTCAATTCCATTTCTAGTTATATCCCCAAAAGAATTAAAAACAGACAAACAAATGCATACATATAAATGTTCATAGAAGCAATAGTCACAATAGCCAAAAGCTGGAAACCACCCAAATGTCCATTAATGGATGAAGGCATAAACAAAAATCAGACATAAAAGGTTACATGTTTTATAGTTATACACACACACACACCCACACACACACACCTATTTTGAAACTAGGCAGAGGTACTTCCAAATATATATGTATGGTCTGAAACTGGATAGAGGTGGTAGTCACACAACATTGTAAATGTACTAAATCCTTCTGAAGTGTTCACTCTAAAATGGCTAATTTTAAGTTATGTGAATTCAATTTTTAAAAAAGTCCATTTTCCTCAATTTTTCAACAATTATTTAACTCTGATCTTCAGCCTTTTCTTCCAGTTTTAAGTCTTATTGAGATAAAACTTACATATCATGAAATTCACCCATTTGAAGTACACAATACAATGGTTTTTAGTATATTTACAGTTTGGCAACCATCAGCACAATCCAGTTTTAGAATATTTTCCCCACCCATTAGCAGTCTCTTGCCATTGTCTCCCTTCTCTCTTCATTCCTCAGGCCTAGATAAATACTAATTTACTTTTTGTATCTATGAATTTCCCTATTCTGAACATTTCATATAAATGGAATTATATAATATATGGCTTTTTGTGCCTGACTTCTTCCCCTTAGCATAATGCTTTCAAGGTTCATCCAGACTTAGTATCAATACTTCATTTTTTTATAGCCAAAAAAATATTCCATTGTATGAATACCACATTTTGTTTATTCATCTATTGATGGACATTTGGGTGATTTCCACTTTTTTGAGCTGTGATGAGTAATGCTGCTGTAAACATTTGTGTACAAGTTTTTGCATGGATATGCTTTTATTTCTCTTGAAGATATACCTAGGGGTGGAATTGCTGAATCATAATGCAACTCTATATCGAATATTTTGAGGAACTGCCTAATTGTTTTCTACGATAGTTTTACACCATTTTAGATTTCTCAATTAATATAATTCACATTCTCTCTCTGCAATCTGTTTTGCATCTAAAACCCATCAGTAAAAAACTTTCCTTACCCTTCCTTCCTAGGGTGGCACCTAGATTCCAGGGTACAGGACCATGGAACTGGAGCAAACTGATAGTCGGGAAAAGTAAAAACGTGATTAAACTATGGAAAACATAAAGGCACAAATCTTGGTTAAGTGAGTTTACAGACATAAAACTAAACTTGATACATGCAAATATATTTAGAATATTGCTTATCATGTGCATACAGGTAAAACAATTGATCATTTAAAAATCTTGGCAGTTCTATCTCAGGAAATGACTCTGCTATTTTTAATTGGTGGGAGAAAACATTCTTGGGACTGGGAGATTAACTACTGACATGATAGAAGGCAGAAGATTTGGCAAGCTTGAGAAGCAGTGGTCCAGGAGGAAAGCCGAACATTTGACTTAGGTCATCTTGAGTGAATAAAAAGGAAAGTGGAAGAACCAGGGACACCTGGATCAAGAGATTTAAACTAAAATCTTGGTCCAAATTTGCAGGAAATTTGCAAAGTCACTTGTAGAGTGCAAAGGAGGCAGGTGGCCAGTTTAAAGCAGAGGTCAAAGTGATGATTTAACAGCAGTTTCGAGAAATTACTGTAATCGAGCAGGACTGAAGTCTGTAAGTATAAAGGCCTTAAACCAGGACAGGTGGAAGATGCTGGCTCTGAGCCTTGGCAGCCGACATGCTTGGTTAAGAGAATGACTGATAGAAGTCCACATGTTGCTCAAAAGCTGATTGGAAAATGTTTCCAGTAGAATAAAAAATAGAAACTTGTTAAGACTGGTCTTTGTTTCTCTTTTGTGTCCATCCTTTATATAGATTGATGAGCAAAGAAAAAAAAATCAATTTAGATGATTAAAAAAACTCTGTCCTTCCAGCCATCCAGACTGGTCTGTTGCCTCCAAACACACTTGGTGATAGGAATTACCTGGCAGCAACAAGAAATATCTTTCACTAAACAGAAGGTTTTTCAAAGACCATTCAGTCAAGTAAATGGCTACCTCATTAACCAAACTGGGAACGATTCCAAATGTTTACAAAATAACTGTATTCAATACCTACAGGCATATCCTATGCTTTTGTCATGGGCTTTCTCTCTTTTTTAGCTGCATTAAAGCAGCCTACCATTTTCTTAGGTAGCGTGCTAGCATTCCTTTGTTTTTTATTTTTAAATAAAGCATGACTGACAGTAATAAAGAAAATGATACATCAATTTCCTCTCACCAAAAAAAAAATTAAAAAAAAAAACATGTTCAGACACTCCGTGCTTGAGATTGGGGTATGAATTCCAAGTCATTCATTTAAATGAGTTCACTTCATCCTTTATTTAGTTATGTATGCAAGCTGAACCAGTCAGATTGCAGAAAATGTATAATTACCATGTCTATTCTAATTCTAAAAATCTCTTTAAATCCTTTTTGCAAATACAATTATTTCAAAAAGCAACGTTCTGTTTTTATTTAGTCTAAGGTTCTCTGAGTTTAAAAAAATACATTACCTACACCTTGATCAGATAAAAAAAAAAAATGGGGTTGCTCAATATTTTAGAGCAATTTAGAGTATTAAAATAAGACCAGCCTTAAGAAAAAGGTTTTTGCCTGGGGTCGCCTCACCTCCACTTAAAACCAACCTTCTATTTTCTGTACACATCTACCCTATGTTCTCAGTGACCTCCAGTTCCCTCTTTTAGGTTAGGATGTTAATAGATCAGAATACAACCCATGACCTCATGCTTCAGATCCTTCGATCCACTTCACCATCAAAACGCACCTACCTTTGGCTTTAATTGTTCAGATTTGCTCTATGAAAAGTCACCTTAGTTATCATAATTATTTGTTAAGATTTGCTGTTTAGCTTGTCACCCCTCCAAGAAACTGTATTTAAGTCAGAACAGTGATTTTCTATTGATGGTGTCTTAGTTCAAAGAAAATAATCCTTACTGTGGGCATGCCAAGCACTATGGCAGACCACTCTAGAGATATTTGGAGCAAAACATAGGTGGCCGCCTGTTCCAACTTTGCATCAGACTGATTTCCTCAGTCTAGAAAATAAATGCACATGGTAGCAAATCTTAACAGTAAACTCTAAGAGGCTAAGTCACAGGAGTCGTTCATCACAGTGTTAGGTAATTCTTGAGATTTAGGGTGATTGATGTGTTTAATTTAAACTGGCCTGGGTAGATAGGATGTGTCCCTGAAGTGGTAATAGGGTGAGTGGGTGAGATGGAGGAAGAGATTTTAATGAAAAACATTTTTGCTTTAAAACTTTCTCGTGCATATGTCTTTCAACAATAACAGTACACACAAAAAAAGTGTTTTAATTGCTGCCATATTATATAATTCTAGACTGTTCTTGGAGTTTCTTCTAAAAAGCCAGTGAGATAAAGGCTGTGTTAATTCTCATTGCATAAGACATTCTTTTTTTTTTTTTCAAGTAATAAAGCCTTTCATACAATACTCGTTTCAGTTTGTTATGACAGTGGAATCCAAAGTCATATGGATCAGTTAAAATCCCATTCATGAAATGTTAAAAGATGTCAGTTGAGGTAGTGGTGTTCATATTGGTGGGCTCAGTTTTAGTATTTCTGTTTAAGGAAAATACAGAGCAATTTCTGAATTGGAGATACATGGTACAAAAACAAAGCTTATTATATTGTAGGACTGTCTGGACTTCATTGTTAGTAAAAAAGCTTTCTTATATTTGTAATTTAGTATTCTCTGTATTGTATAGTAGAATATGACTGTTGTAGAGGTGTTAAGCTTTAGTATTAAAATCTATGCATATATGAAATATAAGTAGTTTTGGTAATGGAAATACCTTGGAATAGTCTGATTCAAATGATTATTTTCAAATACTGAGTAGTCTCTTTTGTGGAACAAACACTGTGCTAGTTTCTCTAAAAAAGACAGTGAGCTTCTTTGAACTTTGCAACTTAGATAAGCAAATAAATATTAATAACAAAAAAGTCGTATGAATAAAAATGTAATTATGATGTATATTTAGTGCCATAAGGAAAAATTACAAGCTGCTTTGAGAGCACAAGTGATCTTAATGCAGTCTGGGAAATCAGGAAAGACCTTCCTGAGGAAGTGTTATCTGAGCAAGTTCTGAAAGCCGGGGGGCGGGGGGAGGCAGCTACATGGTGGGTTAAAAATTGGAAGCAGGGCACTATGGGAAGAGGATCCAAATGGGGAAAGTGTGGTACATCTGAGGCAATGAAAGAAGATGATGATGCCTGGAGAATAATGGACTATGAGGAGAACTGTAAAAGATGAAGAGGAAAATATAGGCAGAAAACAAATCAAGGAGAACCTATTATGCCATGCTAGAGATAAAGTTTTTCATCCTAAAGGCACTGAAAAATTATTAAAATATTTTAATTAGGATATGGCATTAGCGCATATTCACGTTAACATCACCCTGGCTTTGGCATGGAGAATGGATGAAAACTGAACCAGAGCCAAAATGCGAAAATTAATGTAAAAGCTACTGTATTAACTCAAAGGAAGAGATGGTAGCTTCTACTTTAATGGCAATGCCAAACTGGGAAAATACAAAAAGACTTAAGAAATATTCAAGAGGTAGTGTGGACAGAATTTAGTGAAGGATAAGTGAAAAAGAAGTTGTGACAAAAATGCAGATTTCTGTCTCATACAACTGGATGATAGTGGTATCATTTGCCGAAATAAAAAAATATCTGAAGGAAATACAGTTTTGTAAGATTGTGAGCTCAGTTTTGAACATAATGATATTAATTTTCCGTTGAGAAATCCAAGAGGAGATGTATTTGAATATATAAATCTAAAGCTTAGAAAGTAAGAGATGTAGACTGGGCTCATTAGCATGTAGCTGACAAACAGTATGGTGAACATGGAGAGAAGATCTAGGATGGAATATTGAGGAACTAAATATTTAGAAGGTGTACAAAAAGATAAGCCAGCAAGAAAGACTCATTATGAGATTTTGTATAAGACTGCTATACCTCCTCAAGAACTTTCTGGATATAGTAAAAGCGGCAAAAATACAAAACCAAGTGAAGGTAAAACAAAAATGTGTTGTACCATTAAGGTGGGATGAAAAATTAAAGACAACTGATCTTCGTTCAACTACATGAACACACATCTGTGAAGATGGTAGACCCAAAGCAAATGGAAATTAAGCATTCCTTCTTACCACGAATTTGGGAAGTGAAGCCATAAACACTGAAAATCTCTTATGTTAATTGTGGCTTTCAGAGTGTCCAAGTTAAGTACTGCAGCAGATTGAAACAAATATACCAAAGCTGTTGCTTGGGCTTAAAGAAACCAACAAAAATAAGGCATTCCATGGATGATCTGTGTCAGTTGAATGTATTTGTGTCATATGTATTTGTTTGCATCCTTCTTGCCATTTGCTTAATCTTCTATATTCTTAGGATTAATTCTTCCCCAAGATTTCTGGCAGGAGTGTGAATCTTGTATGAATTCATGCATAGTCATCAAGGAAACTAAATTTTCTCTTGGGGATAACCATTCTGGAGTCTGCTGTTCTCCACCTTAAAATGGATTTGATGATCTCATACTAGATTAAGAGGATAAGAGTTACACTGTAACTGTTTTTGTAGAAATTATATTTATTGACAACCTGGGAATTTTGTCTGTTTTCTGAATACCATGTTTTCTCATTTCTTTTTGTTCCTGTTTTAATGAGTTATAACTGACACAGGATATTCTTTCAATTTTAGGTGTACAATATAATGATTTGATATATATTTCAAAGTGATTACCATAGTAAGTTTATTTACCAGCTATCATGTCACATAGAATTTTTCTCTGCCTGTTCTGTTGGGGCATCCCCACCTCTCGGTCACCCTTTCTCTTTAAATAATCCACTTCCCGAGAGATAAAATCTGCCCAGGAGCTATAAAACTGGCTGCTATAGCATTGGGAAGAGTGCAAGAAGGCAAAAGTGTTTCTCTCTGTTTTGTATGAAGAGTTAATTCCTATGTTCAATATGACACCCCTGACCTCCATTATGCTTGTCCAGGAGCCAGAGTCCTTCTATTCAGTCTCTCCAGAGTAAACTTTTTTTCTTCTTTTGGACTGGGGAAGAGGAGTTACCTGACTATAGGTTGTTGCAGAGAAAACTGATGAGTCTTCTTATATAGAATTCTGAAATTGCCAGTTCTGTCCTCAAGACACCCTATACTCTTACATTCATTGATATTTGGTGCTTCTAATTCCTGAGCCTACTGTGTATTTTGAAATATAAACTCTTTAACCATCTTACTTTTGCTAACTTGGTTGCCATTTTTCATCTTCGTTCCAGGGTTCAAAATGTTGATATTGGTCCTCTAGATTAATCTTCTCTCTCTCTTTTTTTTAATGAACAACACTTACTTTGAGCCAACATTGCTTTAAGTACTTCACAAATATTAAATTGTGTTGTACCTCAAACATTCCTATGGGATAGACATTGACACTTTCTCTGTTTTACAGATGAGGAAACAGATACTAAGAAAAAAATTAAGTAAGTTGCCCAAGGTCAAAAAGACAGCAAATGCAAACCCAGGACTAAAACCCAAGTCAGTTGCCTCTGAAATCCACGTTCTTAACCACTGTGCTAGCAGATGCTTAATGGATGTGATTTAGCTATTCTAGGATTCCTAATAAGCATCTTGTTTCCACATTTATGAATACCAAAAGAGGGCAAACTATTCCTGAAAGTTAATCTTAACTTTATGAGCTTTGCTTATTTATTCTTTTATTGTTTATTCTATCATGTATAGTCAGAAATCTTAACAGTTCATTAAATAAGATGAGAATATTTTAAATGTAGGCTACATTCGTATTTAAAATCTTGCAGGGTTGCATATAGATAATGCTCAACATGTCAAACTCCATCAAAAGTAATAAAAATACTTCAAACTAATTCATTTGTTTCTGATCCTAAGTATTTCTTTGACTTCAAACTCAACATTAACCCAAAGCATTAATTCCCTATTCAGTGAGGTACTACACTGTTATCACACAAAATAGAAAAAAGGATATAAAAAATACCATACTGACCAGACACATCTGTTCTTAGATCTACATTTTATAGATGACCAGGATAGAAAAAAAAATCCTGAAAACACATGAAAAGTTGAAATTTGGAGTGTTCTAGTCCTAAGAGTAAAGCCATGGTGGTGGAGGGAGTGGACATGGCTGGGAAAGGTCCACTAAAGCCCAGAGAAAAGTAGCATACTGCTGGGCACCTTCTCCCTTGCCACCAGTCAGCACTTCAGAGATCCCACCCCCCCCACACTGAGGCCCTTCTGCTCAGAGCTTCTGTGGGCAGGGACTTGGATAAGAACATGACTTCCTCAGGCCAAGATCATCTGGAAAACGATCACAGAAGGTTTTGCTGTTCTTATAATTGATATTGGTATGAAACATGATCAAAATCTATTTGGAACCATACAAAAGGAATGGTTTTGGAGAAAAAGTCTTGCCCATGACTGTAGCATAAATTATACAATCCAGTGCCTTATTCCACATCAAAATTTAAAGACATTTGTCTTGTGTCATCATGCAAAGAGATGAAACTTACAAAGTTCAAAACACAATCATCTGGAATTTTGTTTGGAATTGTATTAAAGTAACTAGGAGAACAAAAAGATCTGAAAACTACAAGATGTGACTTCGCATGACTTGGTTACTGTACATTCTTTTTCTGAAAACTTATTTCTTCAACCAAAGCCTATAATAGCAATGGAATGACTTAAACAGTCCGTCTAAGGGGAAGTAAATTTGGACAGATAGTGAATTTTTTAAAAAATGGACTTAGCGAAGGGAGATGATCCTTTTTCATTTGGCAAATAGAAGAAACAAAATCATTCAGATTAGTCAACAGCCATAGATCTCAGTTTTCTGAGATCCTTTTTAGTATTTTGTCTGAAGAACTTGAATATGTTTCCCAGGAAGCAGACTTCAGATATATTGACTTAAGTTGAAATTAAATCATATTAATAAAATTCGGTGTTCTTAAAAATGTAGAAGTTTCCTTTGTAAGAAATTTTCAGAAATGTCCCTAACATGGATTACAAAAATTGTTAAGATGATACAACAAACTCCCACTAAAACTAAGCTCCCAACTTCAGAGTATTTTGCAATATTGGCCTCAACTTTTTAGAATTATAACATTACAGACAGAATTTAACCGTACTACATAATACTCCCTAATCTGCTTTCCCTCTTGTTTCTCTCCCTCTTGCTTCCCCCCGGCAAGAATTAACCATTAATATAATTCAATACTTACTATCCCCATGCATATTTTATATTTTAACTACATTTGTGTTGCATGTTTTTAAACTTTATAGAAACTATATAATGCATATTCTTCCATTTATTTTTATTCACCAAAATAAGTGTTGTTCAAATTGATACATTAGCAGTATTTTAATCATTTTCATTACTGTCCAGTTCCATTGGTTGAATGTAACAAAATCAATTCAGGCATGCCCAAATTTGTAGACATTTAGAGCATTTTAATTTATTCACTATTATAATTAAGACTATAACGAACATTCCTATGTATGCTCCCTTGTGTACAGAATTTCAAATTCTCCAGGGTATGGCTTCTCAAACTTGATACTATTGACATTCTGTGCTAGATAATTCTTTGTTGTTGGAGTTGGGAGTGAGGTAACTGTCCTGAGCATCATAGGATGTTTTGTCATATTCATGGTCTCTACCCACTAGAAGCCAATAGTAGCCCCAATATTATGATGAGCAAAAATGTCTCCAGACATTGCCAAATGTCCTCTGGGAGACAAAACTGGCCCTGATGAAAACCCCTACTCTAAAATATATACATTTAAGTCTAATTGCTGGTTTGTAGACTATACATATCTTCAACTTTACTGAATATTGCCAAATTGCTCTACAAAATAGTTGTAGTAATTTCCTTTGCCAATACATGTTCCATTTCTAGATTTTCATTGTGAAATATTTCCAACATTCAAAATAATATGTATACACAGATGTAAAACATCAGTAACAATAATAAATGAACACCACATATTTTCAACCTGGCTTAAGAAATACAGCATCATACTATCTTCAAAGTCCATTTATCCTTTTCTGGTGCTACCCTTCTTCCTCACTCTTCTCTCCCCTAGAGGTAACCACTATCTTGATTTTTCTATCCATCATTTCTTTTCTTTTCATACTACAGATAAGCATGTATCTATATATGATGCTTTTCGTATTTTCCATATACTTTTCAGTTTTACATACATGAAATCCTACTTCTATAACTTGTTTTGTTTTTATTCAATCTCGTGATTTTTGTTCATTATCATTTTGAATTTTATCAATATTCATGTAGAGAACTGTAATTTATTCACAAAAAAAAAATGTATGATTACAAACCTCTTGTATTATGGTCTCCAGAATACTAACAAAAAATTTAACTAGACTTATTGTATAACTTATAAATACATCTGAAAATCTCTAAACCAAAGCTCTGAATAAAAATAAAATAGACTTACCAACAATAGAACAAAATGGTCTTTAGTAACCCATTCGTCAAATCCTGACATTTTACGAACAAGTCATTGATACCCAAAGCAATTAAATGGCCAAGTATGTTTAATAAACCATACCAATTTAGCTGTATAATCCAAGACTAGAAATTCCCAATTCCCAATCATGTTTTTTTCTGATCATTAACCTCTGCTACAATCACCTCAGGTTAAAAACTGTCCTCTACATCTTTTCCTGTCCTTCTCTTTGACCTAGTACACAGTGTCATGCTTCACACATAGTAGAGTGAAAATCAGTTATTTCCACATATTTGGAATTTTGTCTCATTTAAATAGGACTAATTTTAGCTGGCCAAACATCTTAATCTTTGTTGATTATTCAAAGAAAATCAAAGGGAAATGGCATATAAGTCAAGAATGCATTTGGATTTATCTCTGTGGAAATGTATGACCTAAACCCATGCCTCCTCCTTGAATGTCATGAGTATATTCATCACTTAGCACTGCCTTTATGGCCAATAGATACAAGAGTCCCACGAGGCAAATGGCTTTTTCAGGATAGCAGTTATAAAGATATGCTACCTTTAAAAGACACAGTACAAAGGAGGAAAAGAAATTGATATGTGTATGATCTTTCAGAGGTGGAAGAAAATAACTTGGTAATGATAGTATAATAAGGTATTAGTCTGTGCACTTTGCTCACTCAGTCCTAACCAACCAAAAAACAGCTACAAAAATGATAATTATATGCATAACTGCTATGGAATGTTATTAAACCAGGCATTTTAAAAGTGTCCTTTCATTCCTCTAAAAAGCACATGTAAACGAAAAGGGTTGTATGACTTCTCATTGAGCTAAATAAAGTTAGACAAGAGTTAGATGACTAATTTAAGATATTTAGGAAAATGACATGACAGAATTCATTTTTAATCTGTGTGACATAAAAAGAAACAGAACTATTTTTGGTGATGTTCAGTGGTTTTGTTTTCATGGCAGAAGGAAATTTGCTAATTAATTTGCAACCTAGAATTAACTTCTCAGTCAAGCTATGACCAGGAACAGACAGCATGGTATCCCTTCAGTTGTGCTCCATCTGCTACCACTCATGAGTTCTCAAAGGAAAAATGCTGACCTTTGTTTAAAGATAACATGGACTTCAAGACTTATTACATGGAGATAAACGACAATTAAACACACTACTGCCTCATCATCTTTGTAATAATTTACTAGAAATCAGATTGTCAGTTCCACAGCTCTTCTCTCCCCCTCCTTTTTTTAATTGAACATAGTTTTTACATCATCAAATGAACTTATTTCTTCTACATGCCAGGCACTGTGCTAGACTTCACTAGACATCAGCGATATGTCACAAGCATAACAGATATACTCCTAACATTAAATAGACATTAAGTGAATACTAAACAGCTTCATTTGCCCATGGGGTGGGGGGGGAAACAACATGTATCACTGGAGAGGAATAAATCTAGAAAAAGTGGTAACCAAACTGGTGCTGTATTTGTTATTTACTACAGATTATGTCTTATTCTCCTGCAGGTACAAGAGAAATACATGAGTCCAGTATCAGTTTCCATAGCACAAAGTAATGTGATTTAATTTGAAGGAAAGGACCGGGACTTTATTTTATCACTATATCCCCTTTGCGTAGCTAAGAACTTGGTACACAGCAGATGTTCAAAAAGCTATGTTAAAAGGAGCATTTTCAGAATGATAGAATAAGGACTTCCAAAGATCTGCTCCTTTATAAAAGCAGTGATGAAGCTGACCAAAAAAAAAAAAAAAAAAATTGGTGAAAGTTGACTTTTTCTGAACTATGGAAATTAACCAAAGGCTTACGACAATCCCAAGAGTGCTTACTCTAGAAAAATGCCTAAATCTCACTAAGAACACATTCTGCACAGTTTTAAGTTGCACTGTTCTCATTTCTCTCTTCCCAGCTTCACAGAACCTCAAAAAGTAGCAGCCTTAGAATCACAGCAGGTGTGAAAAACAGCATTCTAGCAACAAATGGAGGGGGTAGAATGGACTGAATCCTCTCTCCTAAAAAAAAAAAAAAAAATCCCAAAGAGAATTATCATTATTTGACCTGTCTGGAAAACCCTTGGAAAAGTCCCATTCGTAGGGCTTATCTTTGTTTGATCTGACTCTGGACTTTGGACTCAGTGAGGAAAATTTAGCCCTCAAGGCGCTGTGAAAAACAATCTATGGCAATTGTTCTCCCCATCACAGCTGCCTGAGGCAACAATATCAGTTGAGGCAAACAAGGGGCTGGCTAAAAATAAACAAACAACTTCCAAGGATTACCTGAAAATTGAAATGTCTAACCTCTGAAAAAATGCAATATTTTTGTGGAAATATAAAAGACCAGGTGCATATGCAGGGTAGGGCACATGCCTGAGAAAGACTTGACAAGCCAATAATCCCCAACCACTGGCTGACACTGAGGCTCTGTGCAAGCAGAATATGAAAGCTAAGGCACAGTTGACCAGTATACCTGGCTTCAGAGTTTCCTATTTCTATAGTTTGTTGAATGGTACCAGCTCAGGCTTTACTTTCCTCCTGATGGAGCAGCTTTCTTCTGACTCCAGCAAGAAATTCAAGTTGGAATTTGCTATCTACTCAGCTCTCAAGTGTCCATAGCAGTTGTAGAATCTGACAACCCCATCCTGACCAACCATACCACCCTAAAGCACTTAATTGTGCCTTCATGGTAGACAATGGAACCACCTATGAAATGTGCTGTTATGACTTGGACACTGAGCACCCTACCTACACCATGCTCAAACAGCGCATTGGCCAGATGGTATCCTGCACCACTGCCATTCTTCATTTTGATGGTTCCTTCAATGTGGATCTTATGGAGTTTCAAACCATTCTGGCATGCTATTCCCACATCCACTTTCCCATGTTGACCTATTCATTCACTGTCTCAGCTGAGAAGGCCTACCATGAGCAGGTCTCGGTGGCATTAAACCATGCTCCAGCACAGATAGGGACTTTCAGGAAAAGGTGAAAGACTTACTCAATTCAATCCATTTAAGAAAACTTCTATCCAATCATTAGGGAACACGAAGTTTACTTAGAGATGAGGAGGTGCACGTATAACCAAGAACACAAACTTTAAGAAATCAGTCCACTCACTAATTAGAAACTCACCAAAGAGCAACAACAACAACAATTAGCAGCAATGAGAAAACCCTAGATTTCTGTTGTTTTTAAACGTCCAGTGTTCACGTACAACATAATAATGATACATGCAAAGGAACAGGAAAATGTGGCCTATTTACAGGGAAAAAAGGAGTCAACAGAAACTGTCCCTGAGGAAGCCCAGATGTGTACTGGAAAGACAAGGACTTTCAATCAGCTATTATAAATAGATTCAAAACTATATTCCAAATATATTTAAAACTAAAGAAATATAAATATATTAAATATATAAAAAAGTAAAAGTGTATAAAGAATTAAAGGAAACTATGAGAAAAATATCTCATGAAGTAAACAGTATCAATAAAGAGGTAGAAATTATGTAAAAGAAAAAATTGAAATTCTAGAGGCAAAAACTACTATAAATATAAAAAGTTCTTAAGAGAAACTTGAGCAGAAAAAAAAAAAAACTATGAGCTAAAAAATAGATCAGTTGAGATTATCCAATCTAAAGAATCAAAAACAAAAGGGAGGAAGAAAAATGATCAGAGCCCAAAAGACCAGTGATATACCATCAAGCATACCAACATATGCATACAGAGAATTCCAGAATGAAAGGAGAGGGGGAAAAGGGACAGAAAGAATTATTAAAGAAATAGCAGCCAAAACTTCCCCAAATTGGTACAAAATAACCTACCCATTCAGGAAGTTCTATGACCTCCTACCAGTATAAACTTAGATCCAAACCTAAACACATTAAATATCTAATGGCAAGCACAGAAAGAAAATCCTGAAAGCAGCAAAAGAAGTCTGATTCCACACATAAAAGGGATACTCAATAATATTAGCACCTGTCCAAAGACACACATAGGGAAAGCTGAAGGATAAAAAAAAAGATAATCCCTGTTAAAAGTAACCAAAAGAGAGCTAGGTACTAGTATCTGGCAAAATAGACTTGAAGACAAAAAATTTTCCTAGCAATAAAAAGAACATTTTATGACGATGGAAGTTACAATCCATCAGGAACGTAACAATTATTAAAACACGTTTTTATATTTTTATAAAATATAGCACCCTTTGAATAACAGAACCCCCAAATACATGAAATAAAAACTGACAAATTTGAAAGGAACAATAGAAAACAAACAGTAATAGTTGGAGTCTTTGAAATTCCACTTTCCATAATAAAAGAACTAGGTAAGAAGATAAACATGGAAATATAACACTTTAACAACATTAAGAACCAATTAGACCTCACACACATCTATGTAACACTCCACCTAAAAGGAAAACAAAAAACAAAAATACAACACCCATTCTTCTCCAGTACACACAGAATGCCCTCCAGGATAGGTCATAAAACAAACCTAAACTGAAAAGATTTAAATCATCAACAATATATTCTCCAAACCACACAGTAATCAAAAGAAAATCAATAATAGAAGGAATTTGGGAAATTTCATGAATGTATATAATTTAAACAATGCATTACTATATAACCAATGGGTCAAAGAATAATCACAAGAAAAATCAGAAAATACTTTGAGATGAATTAAAATGAAAATACAACATACCAGCACCTAGTGGTTGCAGCTAAATCAATGCTTACATTGATAACTGTAAATGTTTACATTTACAAAGACGTCAGGGTGAGGCGATGGGCAAAATTGGCAATGGGGAGTGGAAGATACAGGTTTCCGGTTATGCAATCACAGAGATACAAGGCACAACATAGGGAATAGTCCATGGTACTGTAATACTGTTGTGTGGTGACTTTTGGTAACTACACTTGCGGTGAGCATTACCTAATGTATAGAGTTGTCCAATCACTATGTTGTACACCTAAAACTAATGTAACATTGTTTATCAATTATTCTTTAATTAATAAAAACCAAATCACTGATGTAACCTTCCATGTTAAAAGAAGAAGAGAAAAACCCAAATTAAGTAGAAAGAAGGAAAAAATTAATATTAGAGCAAAAATAACTGAAATAGAAAACAGGACAACCAATGGAGGTAATAAATGAAATCAAAAGTTATCCTATGATGGCAAAACTTAATACAAAATTACAGAAATCAACACACTGTAGTATTAGTGTATGGATAAACCTACAGATCAATGGGAGAGAATTCAGAGTTCAGAAACCCTACATTTATGCTCAGATGATTCTAAACAAGGTTGCCGAGTCAGCTAAATAGAAAAAAGAACAGTCTTTTCAACAAATGGTGTTGGGACAAGGGCATGTTGTTCGTAAAAAAAAAAAAAAAAATGAAGCTGGATCCCTGTGTATGTCACACCATACATAAATATTAAATCAAAATGGTTTATAGACCTAAATATACAGCTAAAAATAAAACTTTTATTAGAAAACACTGAAGCCTTTGTGACCGTGGGTGATTTACAGAGACCTCGATTTCCATCTTGTTAAATTTGCATCTACTTCAAGACACCAAGCTCATTAGTGATAGAATTCAAAGTATGTCCTGCAGTTTCTCAACAAACTCATGAGAGTTCATTTCCTCCCTGTAGGACCTGGGCTTAAACTTCCAGAAATCAGCCATCTTCTTCTCACCATAGTACAAGCACTTGTGGGTGCTGGCACTGTACCCAGACACGTCTCTGTTGCCCGTGTTCTCTTGCAGGTACTCAAGGTCCCATTTCAGAGCAGGATACACAAGATTCCTGTCTGTCAGTACCACACAGCTCCTTATTCTCCATAAGCTCCTCCGCCCGGGGGTCACTCTGACTCAGATGAGAGATGGGCCCGGTTGGGAAGTTATAACTATGCAGTTGGGACTCCTCCCAGGCGAGGCCAGGGGCTTCCGCCTCTTCCCAGGGTTCTCCGGAGCCTGAGGGTGCAGGTTCCCTCGCTGTCACTGTCATCTCTGTCAGCAGCAAGGAGGGGAAGAGAGGTTGTACCGGCAGCAAACACTCAATGTACTTTATTCCCTCCAGATCAGTTTGAGTGCCTGTACCCATGTCCCGTTCATCACCCGTGTGACAGACAGAGCCAGGTAGACTTTGACAATCCTGACTACGAGAGGTTCCCCAATTTCCAGAACGTGGTTGCTTATGAAACAGTGGTTGGCCCTGGTGATGTTCTTTATATCCCAATGTACTGGTGGCATGACATAGAGTCATTACTAAAAGGAGGGATTACCATCCCTGTGAACTTCTAGTATAACGTGGGGCCCTTGTTGAACACAATGATCAAGGGTCAATACAACTAGCCTGCCAGGAGTCGAGGCCTCCTGCCAGGTGACTGCTAGCCCATCCACACTGCTTCATAGATGAGGACAGGAGACTCCAAGTGCTAGTACTGCACACTGCACTTAATGGACTGGATTCTTGCCATGGCCCTGGAGGCACTTGTTTGGAGCAAGGCAGGGTGGTCGGCACTCCATTCCCATTTGGAGGAACTTCTTGCCCTTGCCTCTGTGCCCCAGCATCTTCCCTCTCTGCCCCACTAAGGTCCTGCATTCAGTGGGTGGAGTCCCAGCTTCTGCTTGTCATCACATCTGTGTCAGTCTGTCACCCTTGGGATGTGTGTGCGTGTGTGTGCATGCACACGCATGTATGTATCTGTTCCTTGCTTTCTCCTTCTGGGTCAGGATGCCACTGCTGGCTCTCAGTCCTGTCTCCTGCAGCCTCAGTGCCTCAGCCTGAGAGAGGGGAAATGGTCTTGGATGCCCTCTACATGTGGGCTGCAGGGTCAGAGCTCTCCTGACCATCGGGTCAGGCTGCCTCCTTCTAGTTTTCACAAAGTCAGGCTCCAGGCTGGGTGGGAATGGCTCCTGGGACTCTTAATGGGGAAAGTGAGAAGAAAGTTCGCCTCTGAGAGCCTAGACAGCTTTCCTGTGAGAGAATGAGACAGAGTTCCAATTTGTACTTTTAAGCTCAAGCCATATATAGAAAAGAGCCCTGGGACATTAGAGCCAAGGACTATGCATAAAGTCCAAATTGCTGACACACAACTTCTCTCTTTCCGCACCAACCCTTGCTCCCTGTGCTGAGTACCAAGGGAGTTCTCCTAGTAGTGGCTTCTCTGGGTTCTAGGGGTATAAGCCTCTGTGCGGATGTGTGTGTGATATGTGTGGGTGCACACGTGTGCACACGTGTGTGTGTGTGTGTGTGTGTGTTTCTCCACACGGGCCTGCCTCTCTGCTTACCAAGTTTTTCCACTGCTTAATTTTGTCCAGTGGGACATACACTGTGAGCCCCAGGCAAGTACTGCCTGATGTAGCTTAAAGCTTTTAAACTCAGTTTTAGCCACTGGACGTTGGTCAGGTCTCACTAAAACCTGCCTGAGGCTGACTGGCTAGAGCCATCAGGTCCTGTGACCCTCCCCTGCCCAGGCCACATCCTCTACTCCTGCAGAGCTTCCTGGCCAAGTAGATGAAATGGAGTCAAGCTTAGGCAGCTAACTTACCACCTGTCGTCCATCTCAGGGCAAGGACAAAATGTAGCCTTGCCTCTTAAAGCCAGCACCTCTGTAATGTTCCACAAACACCCTTGACCCCACTGTAATGTTCCACAAACACCCTTGAAAGTCAGGTCAACTGATGATGGAGCACAGAAGTGGAATTTCTTTTCCTGTTCCTTGTCACTTGTGGGAGCCCCTCTCGGAGCTGCGGCTTACAGCTGGCTCTAACCCCCAAAGCTCAGTTTACAGTTCCAGAGCACTGATGGACTGAGAGGATGTATGTGCATGCTTGTGCACCCCTGTGTGTGTATTTTGGGTAGGGGTATTTTTAGAACCCCATTCTGGGGTTGCCTGATGCAGCGTGAGTGTGCAAACACAGTATCTTCTTGAGGACAGTTCTTTCAAATATAGCCAATGCTGGGAAATGTGAGGAAAGAGAATTAAAGGTAAAAACACCAAAGCTTAAGATCTTTCAGTTAGATCCCATTGTCTTCCAAGAAAACAGAGCAAAAGTTATCTACTTTTATTAGAATAAAGCCTAATTAATATAAAGCATCACTTTAAATTCAAAGCACTTAATACAGCTTAATTTTTTAAGAGATAAATTTTGTCATCGTTTATTGTTTAAACAAGACCTAGTACCTTTAAGATTTCAATTTGAAAACTAATGTCTCCTCTGTATTATTCCTTTCCTCTACACATTTCCATCTCCTACTATGCTAAATTTCTAACCATTCTTTCTTCATGCTATGCTAAGAGCTCTGCATGCGTGATTCTCTGCCTAGAACGGCCCTTCTGTCTTGTTCAACTGCAGAAATACTATTTATACTTCTGAATGTAGCTTATGGGCTACCTCTGTAGGAAGTCTTTCCTGTTCCTTAGACAGCTGGTCACACCCTACTGTCTACTTCCACAGCACTTTCTGTCAAAACTGTTGCACTGATTTTCCATTGTATTAGAATTGCTTATTGATTTCTCTCCTCTACTAAACAATGAGTATTTGGAGAGCATGGCTTGTGGCTTATAACACTTTTTACCTGTCAGCGCCTAGTATATAGTAGCTATATAATAACCTTTTGTTAAAAAAAAAAAAATATTTACTCAATTCAGCAAGAAAACTGCAGCATTTAAAAAAATTATTTCCTAATGTACGGGTGTTTCAGACTGCATGCATTAGCGTTGGAGGAGAATGCAAGGACAGAGTTAGTTTTGTATCTAGCCACATAAATAGAACACTGTTTACTAAATCATAAGAACCATATATGTCTTTACCTTAAATTGAATAATGACAGATAGGGTTCAGAGGCAAAGCCTTCACTAATAAGGTATTTTCAGGTTTTATTTTCCTTTAGTTATTACTGGAATGTCCATGAACACTTATTTAAGTTATAAAAATTAAAATTTAAGAATATTTTCCTCAGCTATAGAAAGGGATGAAATTTTTATATATGCTACAACATGGATGGACCTTGAGAACATTATCCTTAGTGAAATAAGCCCAACACAGAAGGTCAAACATTGTATTATCCCATCTATATGAAGAACCTAGAAAAGGCAAATACCAGGGTCTGCAGCAAAGTGGGAAGAGAGAGCTATTGTTTAGTAAGTACGGATTTTTTGTTGGGGTGATGAAAATGTTTTGCATACAAATAGCAATAATGGTTACACAACACTGTAAATGTATTTAATGCCCATGAATTCTACGATGTAGGAAAAGACATTAGGGTTCAAAGCCAATGGCCAAGAAAGAATTCTTGAATGTCTTTGGTGCAGGGCGCCTGGGTGGCTCAGTTGGTTAAGCGACTGCCTTCGGCTCAGGTCATGATCCTGGAGTCCCGGGATCGAGTCCCACATCGGGCTCCCTGCTCAGTGAGGAGCCTGCTTCTCCCTCTAAGCCTCCCCCTCTCATGTACTCTCTCTCTCTCTCTCTCATTCTCGCTCTCTCAAATAAATAAATAAATCTTTAAAAAAAAAAAAAGAAAGGAATGTCTTTGGTGCAAAAAAGTGGTTTCATTAAAGCACAGGAATAGGACCTGTGGGCAGAAAGAGCTGCACCAGGGTCATGAGGAGTGGCCCATTATATACTTTCAAGTTGGGGAGAGGGTTAGGGATAGCGTTAAGACTCTAAGGAATTTTGGAAGCAAGATTTCCAGGACCTTCAGGGTGCCAGCTATTGTTGTGAAAGGGTCATTTATTACTGTCTAATAAAACCTGAGTCATGAGACCCTTAGATGTATATCAGTGGGTCATATGCTTGGGGGATGATTGCAAACATGTACCTTGGGGATAGAGATAAAGGAAGTTTCCAAAGGGATTTTTATATGTTAAAGTAGACTTACAGGATCCTGGGGGTTGGGCTAAGATGGCCTTTTGCCCCTATTGAAGTATTGACATTGACATCAAGGCAGCTGAGTCCCTAGAGGAATGTCACTCTGCCTGTTTCAAGGACTTGTCAAAAAGCTTTAAGTAGTAAGGAAAATTAATAATTTTTCTTCTGCCTTTGTTTCTCACACCATTCTACACTTATGAGTAGTAAAAATGATATTAGGTGTATTTTACCACAAAAGTAAAAGAGTATGTTAAAATAAAACAATTTAGATGAAAAAGAGAAGTTAAAAAATCATTTATAATCCCGTCATGGAAAACCAACCTACTTTGATATTTCGATGTAAAATCTTTTTTCTGCACATTTATAGGATTAATAAAAAAGGAAACATACACTACATATGAATTTTTATTAAACAATAAACATATTTCCATGTCATTAAAAAATAGTGATATGTTCAGATAAGCAGAGAGGACTTTATATCAGCAGACCTATACTGTAGGAAATGTTAGAGGAAGTTCTTCAGGTAAAGGACAACATGTAATAAAAACTTGGATCACACCAACAATGAGACAGAAGAAAGAGAGATTAAGGAGTCGATCCCATTTACAATTGCACCCAAAACCATAAGATACCTAGAAATAAACCTAACCAAAGAGGCAAAGGATCTGTACTCAGAAAAATATAGAATACTCATGAAAGAAATTGAGGAAGACACAAAGAAATGGAAAAACATTACATGCTCATGGATTGGAAGAACAAATAGATTGTTCTTCCTAGAATAATCTACACATTCAAAGCAATCCCCATCAAAATGCCATTAACATATTTCACAGAACTGGAACAAATAATCCTGAAATTTGTATGGAACCAGAGAAGACCCTGAATAGCCAAAGGAATATTGAGAAAGAAAACCAAAGCTGGGGGCATCAAAATGCCAGACTTTAAGCTCTATTACAAAGCTGTAATCATCAAGACAGTATGGTATTGGCACAAAAACTGACACATAGATCAAGGGAATAGAATAGAGAACCCAGAAATGGACTCTCCAGTCTATAGTCAACTAATTTTTGACAAAGCAGGAAAGAATATCCAAAGGAGAAAAGACAGTCTCTTCAATAAATGGTGTTGGGAAAATGGGACAGCCACATGAAGAATGAAACTGGACCATTTCCTTACATCATACACAAAAATAGACTCAAAATGGGTGAAAGACCTAAATATGAGACAGGAACCCATCAAAATCCTTGATGAGAACACAGACAGCAACCTCTGTGACCTGGCCACAGCAACTTCTTGCTAGAAACATCACCAAAGGCAAGGGAAACAAAGGCAAAAATGAACTATTGGGACTTCATCAAGATAAAAAGCTTTTGCACATCAAAGGAAACAGTCAACAAAACCGCAAGACAACCGACAGAATGGGAGAAGATATTTGCAAATGACATATCAGATAAAGGGATTCTATAAAGAACTTATCCAACTCAACACCCAAAGAACAAATAATCCAGTCAGGAAATGGGCCTAAGACATGAACAGACCTTTCTCCAAAGAAGACTGACAGATGGCCAACAGACATGTGAAAAAGTGCTCCACACAACTCGGCATCAGGGAGATACAAATCAAAACCCTGATGAGATACCACCTCACATCAGTCAGAATGGCTAAAATTAACAAGTCAAGAAGCAACAGATGTTGACGAGGATGTGGAGAAAGGGGAACCCTCCTACACTGTTGGTGGGAATGCAAGCTGGTGCAGCCACTCTGGAAAACAGTGTGGAGGTTCCTCAAAAAGTTGAAAATAGAGCTACCCTATGACCCAGAAATTGCACTACTCAGTATTTACCCCAAAGACACAAATGTAGTGATCCGAAGGGGCACCTGCACCCCAATGTTTATAGCAGCAACGTCCACAATGGCCAAACTATGGAAAGAGCCCAGATGTCCATCAACAGATGAATGGATAAAGAAGATGTGTGACACACACACACACACACACACACACACACACACACACACACACACTGGAATATTACTCAGCTGTCAAAAAAATGAAATCTTGCCATTTGCAATGATGTGGCTATAACTAGATGGTATTATGCTAAGTGAGATAAGTCAATCAGAGAAAGACAATTATATGATCTCACTCATATGTGGAATTTAAGAAATAAGGCATAAAGATCATAAGGGAAGAGAGGAAAACATGAAATAAGACAAAACCAGAGAGGGAGACAAACAATAAGAGACTCTTAATCTTAGAAAACAAACTGAGGGTTGTTGGAGGGGAGGGGCTGGGGGAATGGGGTAACTGGGTGCTGGACATTGGGGAGGGTGTGTGTTATAATGAGCACTGGGTATTACATAAGACTGATGAATCACAGACCTGTACCCCTGAAATGAGTAATACATTATAAGTTAATTAACTGAATTTAAATTAAAAAATAAATTAATTAAAAACAAACAAACTTGGATCTATACGAAGGAATGAAGAATGCTAGAAAAAGTAATTATGTGGTTAATAGGAAAGACTTTGCCTCTCATTTTTAATTTCCTTTAAATTGAAGAACTCGTTTTGAATATATAAAACCAAAAATATGTAAATGTATGTTACCCCGTTCAAAAAAGATTATTTTTCTATGGATTTTTATATTTAACCTTGTATTTGTTATTACACGTCAGACATGTCATAAGAAGCCTGTTGGAAAGTTTAAAAGACTCACAGGAAATTTCCTCTTTCTGAATCAGGATGGATTTTAAGAAGAAATTGAAAAATGTCTCAAATCCATTCAATGAAAAGAAAAATTCACTTCAACATTTTACACATACATTTTGTGACATTATATTGGAAAAACCTTCAGACTTGCAAAATAAAATTTCCATTTCTTAAAAAAAAGATGAACCCAAGTTTCCTTTATAGACACCCAAATATGCATACGTACATGCATGTGCACACACACATGCCACACAAACAACACATACACATTTACTCAGCTTAAATTACAAAAGGACAGGTGAGATTTGGGGGGAAAAGAACAAAGGAATTTCAACTCATTGGAAAAGAACAAAGGAATTTCAAGATCCAGAAAGATCTCTGCCTGACAACAAAGAATAAACCTATTTTAAATTGTAGGTAATTTTCACCCTCCTCATGGTAGAGACCAGATGGCTAAATGAGGTATAGTGTATTAAACCAACACTCATGGGAGAAGTTGCCAAATACATCCAACTGGAACTAAATAGGATATTGTGGCACTATACAACAGAATTCAACATGCCTCCTCACCGTTTCAGCCAAAAATCCCTGCTAATTTACTTCTGTAACAAAGACTGGCAATCCACCCTGATAGTGATTTAGAATGTTCCCTGTAAATTTCCTTGCTCTCAATGGTACCTGACAGGTCTGAGACTCTTTATACTTTGATTTCAATGGTGATTCAACTTATCAATGACACATTATTTGATTGAAAAATGAAGACCTTGTAACTTTATTCCTTTGTTTTACTGTAAAGAGGGTGGCAAGGTTTACATAGTCTGTAGTTTGGAAAAGAATCAACTTCACTGGCTAGTATTCAGCCACAAAGAAAACATGATTAGCATTATCCAAAGTAAACAAAATCCTTATGCTAATGCTTAATCATGTTGGAAATGTTTGCAGCCACCACCATGCAGTAAGTTTTTCAAAAGAATGAGTCCCAAAATAAATCCCTCGAGCTCCCATTTACTTACATTATTCTAATATGCTCCTCCAACTAAAACCTAAAATCCCCACACAAAATTCCTTGACCTAAAGAACATAATGCTAATTATCTTTCTATTCAAACCCTGGGACCTGGACAATACTCTAGAATCTCCTGGGAAGTCACCAAGCAATTGAGGCCTCTGGTCTTTGTCATCTAAATCAAGAAGGAATCATATATCTAATAGATACCTTTTAAAAAAGCATTCCATTCTATAAATACTTGAAGGTTGAAGATTCAACAAGTTACAATTTCAACTATGTGATCAAAAGTAAGGAAACACTACTGATATTCCTCTAGGCTTCCTCCAGTAGCAAACTGAAATATGAGATCTTAAATACCTCGATCTCATTCTTTCAGTATAATCAAGAAACAAAAGGTTGTCCTAAGTATCTCTGAAAAGATACTTTCCTGATCAAAATAAATAAAAAATATTAAGCCTGAGGGGCATGGGGGGGGGGACTTTTCTAGAGAATACATAGTTTAGGATTAGCTTAATATCCCTATTTCTAAATATCTAGGTCATAGGATCTCACATGTAATGAGGCAGACAAATGGCTAGAAAGGCAAAGAAGAAATAAGAAAGCTAAAGTCCTCATCAGAATGGCAGAAGAGCAGGTAAAGAATACTGTGGAAGGACAAGCAGAAGAACAGCATGTGTCATACCCTTACCTAGACAGTATTATGTCACCCCCACTCAGATAGTCTAGGATTCTATATTCTTACTGTCGCTGGTGTATCTTTCCAGGATGATGATTTAATCTGTTACCTAAACCTAGACTTTGTTTTACAAAATTAGTGTATCTCGCCTTTCCATACAAATTCAATTTAGAAATAACTCCCATAGACTTCTCTTCAATTCTCAATTCTCCTTTATATCATAAAATGTTGTCACCAACTGTATCTCTGTCACTGAAAGCGATTACTGACATTTTTCCATAACACTAAATCTTCTATGCTTTTTTTGTCATTTTACTTAGAGAATTTAAAAACTTACCAATAGTAATTTTACTTATAGAACTATTTTTCTCAACCTATGTAGTGTAATTGAACAGACAGAGAAATGAAAGCCTGGCACTTCAAAAGAAAATGACAAATCAATTACCTTTTGGAGACTTTTTACTTAAATAATTATATAATATTATACTATAGTTTTATTTCCTTTTCTGATCAAGATTTTGATTTTTTAAATTTTTGTTTAATTGGCTGATAATTTCACTAGAATGCTAAGATTACTTATCTTCTTAATCATAACATCTATTATCTAGAATATTCTTTCTTCCTGGAAATGTCCTTCATTCTTCACTCCAGTTTTGGTTTCAATTTGGAGCTACGCCCTAGGATATTTCATATTAATATTTTCAATAGTATTTAGGAATAAAGGTGTTTTCTTATGAAACATATGCCAGGTTCTGAAGGAGGCCTATTTTTCTCATGTGGAAGGTAACTTCCAAATGATCTCTTCTCATGCCCTTCACAGCTTCTGCCTTTTCATAGAACAGTATCCTTCCTAGCCAATGTCTTTCCTAAGTAATGCTCAAGATAGCTCAAAATTGGTTCTCTTCTACCCTGTGTTTTTCCTGCACAGGAAATGCATGTAATATTATGTGCCTGGGCATGTGTATGTAAATTAGGATTCTAAATCCCACTTCAAGCAAGGGCACCTTATCTGTACCTACACATGAGACCTGCCAAGTTCCTAGTGAGGGCCACTGCATTCAATCAGGGTGGACATATTAGAGGTGTGCAGTTGGCGTGTGTAGGAAACCTTAGCCAGAAGAGTGTGGATACAGAAAGAGTAGGTGTACTAATAATGTCTATGAATCTCTGGCTAGAAGTCCTGGATCCTGCTCTTTTGGGAGCTCTTACACTGTTTTTAATCCACAGTGATGGCCTAAGCATCTGTTAGGAAGAGAAAGCATGAGTATCTAAAGGCAACTAACGGACCATCACAGACATCCCCTGTGGAGGTTACAGCCTTAAGGCCTTTGTTCTATATTCTTTCTTTTTGGGGGGAGTGGGGGTGGTGGAGGCACACAGAGTAAGCCTTGTTTTATTGAACGACTAATCTATGTCATTGCCGAAGCAAGTATGTACAGACAAGAGAAAGGTGATTTCTTTCTTGGTCTCTTCTGCCTCGGACAGAGTTTTGCGGATTTCCTCCTTCTTGGACTGGAGCCACTCCTCTGTGCTTGCGTGTCGTCTTGGTTTGAGGTCTACAGAACTCATTGTGGTCAGCCAGGAGTTTCTTGTGGGTCTTTTTTGCCTTCAGTTTGTGGGTGTGTTCCAGAAAATCTGCTTGTTTCTGAACACATTCCTACCTTCACCTTCAGGTACAAACTGTACTACAGGTGGAAATCAATCTTCTTAGATTCACAGTAGAGGCACACCTCCTTTCATTGTGCTTTGTTCCTTTGGGTTTCACAGATATTGTGGGGTTTTTTGGTGGTTGTTTGTTTTGTTTTGTTTTGTTTTAACAGATTGAAGGTCTGTGGCTACCCTGCATTGAGCAAGTCTATTGATGTCATTTTTCCAAAACATTTTCTTACTTTGTGTCTCTTTGTCACATTTTGGTGATTCTCAGAATTTATTTTAAATATTTTCATCAGTATTATATTTGTTATGGTGATCTGTGATTAGTGATTACAACTTGCTGAAAACTCCAATTATGGTTAGCATCTTTTAGCCATAAAGAATTTTTAAATAAAAATACCTACTTTTTGATAGACATAATGCTATTCCACACTAAATAGACTGCAGTATAGTGTATGTCTTCAAAGCAGCAAAATTCTATCTTTTATATCCAGGTTACCTTCTCAGGCATTCTAGCACTGCCATAACCATTTATGCCTGCCCTTCCAGTAGGCCAAGGTATTTTTCTACACTGAGACTGGAATGGACAGTCACAGACTTGCAGATGATCAGCCTGTCCGCTATCATTGTGTGAATCTGCTGATAAAGTTGGCATTGGCCATTTCATTGGTCTTACTTGGATTCTGCACTACTAGACTAAAGGTACCTTAATCACTTAGACATCCCTTGTGTTGGTTAATTTTATGTCAACTTGGCTGGACAACTGTGACCAGATATTTGGTCAAACATTATTCTGTATTTTTCTGTTAAGGTTTCTTTGGGGCAATATTAACATTTAAATCTGTGAATTTTGAAAAAAGCAGATTATCCTCATAATGTGGGTGGACATCCCCTCATCAGCTGAAGGCCTTATTAGAATGAAGACTAACCTTCATGGAGCAACAGGAATTCTGCCCACAGACTGTCTTTGGACTTGAACTGAAATTCTTTTTGACTCTTCAGCCTGATGGACTACCCCGTCAGATGTTGGACTCATATATCCTAAACAACTGTATAAGCCATTTCTTTAATCAATCAATTAATCTCTCATGTGCACATTCTATGTATATATATATATATACACAGACAGTATATTATATATCTATACATAATATATGTAATATATGGATTATGTACAATGCTATTATACATATTATATATTATATAATGTAATATTGCATATTATACCTAATCCATATATGTGTGTAATATACATATATATGTATATGTATTATATATTTTACATATGTATAATATACATATATTACATATGCACATGATATATAAATATGTAAATATATAACATAGATGAAATATATATTAAATACATTACAACATATATTTACATATTAATACTTATATATTGTATATAGAGAATACAGTCTGTTACTTACATATAAGTATGCATAGGTATCCATCCTCCCCGTTATGTTTCTCTGGAGGACCCTAATACACCCTTCTTCAAGAACTACCAGGCCTCACTCTGCCTCATATCTTCTGCTCTCCTCTTCATACAAAAACAAAGCAACATAGTTCTACCTAATTCATTAATGGTAATGAGAACTGCTAGCTACCTGAGTGGTTTTACTCGAGGGCCCAGTTGTAGTCATGACCAGACATTACAGGATGGCTAGCCAAGGTCAGGGGCACATCTTTTTCATAGGCTAGCGTTCTCTATTCAAAGCTAAATGGCCCCTGCCATCACTTACGACATAATGCAACCGTTTAAGCTAACTACCCATCCTATAAAATCTAGGACTTCTGTATCTCACTGAGCCCCAGAAGAAAATGATCACATGAATCTTTGCTAGAGTGGTTTTTGTGGAAGTAGCTAAAATCAACTGGCTTGCAAACCTGTACCACATATACCTCATGAAATCAGAGCCATCGACTTCCCAAACACCAGGCAGAAGCACATCCATTATCTATAATACGTATGCTTTAATGCTTAAACAAAGATAAAGTAATATAATAGCCTATCTTCCTCCAGCTTCAGACTAAAGATTTTATCTCCCTCAATAACATGGTTTAATTAAATGAATTTTATCTCTCTGCTTTAAAAAGTATCTTTTGGCTTAAATCTTTGATCATGTATTTTTGTGTTCTTCCTTTTTTGAAGCTCATCTCAATGACACCACTCTTTAATCTTAAAATCCCTTGCTTAAAAATGCTCCACCTTACTGATTAGAATCCAAAGTTTCTTTCACACCATCAGTAAAATGTATCCCAGTAGGTAGCAGTCAAATAGACAAGATCATTCAAGCATTTCTCAATTAGTTAAGGAACTTTTGATGCATCTCATTTATCGTTGTCAGTGAACAAAACATCTTTGAAATATTTTCTTTGGGTCAAAGGGCACATTTAGCATAACAGCTAGCCAAATTTTTATATAATTAGATCATATGGGGATTCAGGCCTTCTATTACTTTAGTTTCATAGGATATGAGTGGTGCTTGCTAAATCATGACCCACCAAGAAAGGAAAATAATTGAGAAAGTGACCTTGCCACATTAGAAAAGAAAGCATGGAGGTTTTTGACAGCATAAAATAATACAATTACTAGGCAGCTAATGTTCACACAAAAGTAGCTTTATTTAAAAAAATGGGGGTAGCAGATTACCTTTTTACATTGTTGGGGGAAATCTTTGGGTTCTGGTATGTGGCACATTTTATTTTGAATGACTTATGAAACAAAGAATTATGTGAGATTCTCAGTGAGTGGTTTGAACCACACATTTAGAAGGTATGTTTTCCATGATTAACAACATTTTGTTTTTTAGAAAGCATATAGAGCCATCAGGTGAACCACAATACCAGTCATGGCTGTGGGACAAAATAAAACAGAACATGTTGGAAGGTTACATTTAATGTAATTTCTGATGGCACAGTAAATTTACTACAACTATGTATGAGTGGCGTTAGATATACAGCTAGGTTAAAATTTCTGTTCCTTCACCAACTGAATGATCTTGGCCAAAATATTCACCACCTCTCGATGCTAGTTTTCTAATGTACAATACAGGGTCAATAGTGTTGGACTTTTATAAAGATTGAAAATGAGAACAGTTTGGTGCCTGGCATATGGTAAATATTCATAAATTTGAAGACACTGTATTAGTAATTTTTAAGAATATGAACAGTTGGATTTAGACTAAACTTCCAGGAGTGCTTTAACTCAAACAACCCTATAAGAACATTCTAAAATGTGTGGTGAAATCCAGGAAGAAAACACAGAGTTTCTTGGTCTTCCCTGCAACTCCTCTCACTTTCCCATCCCCAGCTTCAAATGTAACTTATGATGGGTTTTGTTGGATTTTTTGAATTTCTCTGAGAAACTCAAACTTTGTATAATCATTGGTCTTAAAAATTTTAAATGTTATATAAAAGACTATTAATACCACAAAAATTCTTTAGAAGGCTAGGCAAGGCCGTTTTGTCCTTGTGCAGTTGGGAGATTTGCTAGTCCCTGTAGAAACAGTCTTTGAAAGACAGTTCTGCAGACAACTGAGACTGACAAGTGTCACCAGAGAAGCTGTTGCAGTACACACCAGCCAGCCATTCACAGGCACAGGGACAACAACTCCTAGAAGATCATTTTATCGCTCATTATCCAATGTTCATTCTTTACTATTTTTTGTCTAGTCATTCTCATAGAAGAATATGGTCATTTGAAACACACATTCTGATTAAATTTGCATTGAGCAAATTTGTATTGAGCAAACTGGGAGACAAAAATTACTCTGACTTGTTTCTATTTTTTCCCATTTATCAAAAACACCAATCCATAAAGAAAAACATGATCTACTACAGGAGTAAGCCACTAAGAAAATTTAAAGCCTTTTAAATCATTACAAAGAATAAACTTAAATATATACAAGGAATTAGAAATCTCTTTCTACTCTAAGCTAGTATTTACATTTAAGAACATTTTGTTGGGCAAATGTGAAATACTCCATAATCATTACAAACCTACTAGGAAAAAAATACTCCTAGATTATTCAGCAACTAGGAAAGAACAACAACGCATTTATTTTATGTAAGTAGACAAAAATATAAAAATAATAGTGTATTATTAATTATATTCTGTATTCTTAAACTTGGGAGAATTTTAATTATTGAAGCTTTACTTATTCTTTATTTCATTTTTTTAACAGATAACATCTTTGATGAGTTGGAGCATGAGCTATTTTTATTAAGCTATTACACTCGCTAGAATTATTAAACACCAATAAAGCAAAGGCAAGAACCTATTCTAAGATTGCAGTTTGAATCTAAAAACTAAGCCTTTCAGGAAGTGAGAAGGTGGGACTCTGGTTTGAAATCCCCTCATGTTGTCAATTCTTTAGTAACACCTGTTTATAAAACAGATACTAAATGAAACTGCCTGAAGGACCACTTTATAATAGAAAAATTAAGAGCCTTTATACTCAAACATAGTCAATTTATATCCAACGCCAATTCTCAGGGTGCAGAGTGAACACGATGCGCGTCCCTTGGTACTGAGCCTGTAAATTATCAGTTATCTCAAATTCTTCTTGCTGAAGTTAACTGGTTGAATGCTAAGCTTCTTGATTTCTAGCATCAAACATCATTTTAGTACATCCTATGTCTGCACTACCCATTGATTTTCCCTAACTAAAATCCATTTGGAATTCTGTATCCTAAGCAGAGTCATCTTAGTTTGCATGAGAACAGGAAAAAAAAAATGCTGTAAAGGCATCTTATACTGCAAAATAACTTCCCTTTCTATCTAACCTAATCCAAAGCATCAGCAACTCCCAGAATGGATTTAACGATGCCTTGATTGCATTGTACCATCTCTTTCGTCACTGCTGGATGCATTTGGCCCCAACTGAGATTTGAAGAAATGAAATCAAAGCATGGTTTATGGTATGAAAATTATAAAAAAGCTCAGAACCTATCACATAACCAATGAAGTGAAAGCCTATAACTGTTAATAATGTCCTTCTGCCAGGAATCTGTTCCTTTGCTTTGTTCTGATGTCTGTTCTCTTGGCTCACTTTATGTGACTGTCTTTTACTTTTGCCCTTTTTTTTTTTCTTTTCTTGAAACATTTTAAACCACTGTCACTCTTTCCCTTTGCAGAATATCTAATTTCTACCTTTTAGTTTCTCTACTTAGACTCCTTCCACTTCTAACACTCCCTCTACCTCTTTTTTTCTTTTTCCTATGAGCAACATTTTCCATTGGGTCCCCCAGTTCAGTTTCAGGCTTCTGTCCATTTCTTTGTCTGACCCTCATTAGCTAATGAGTCCTATTTTTTTCAGTTTCCAACGTATGAAACTGAACACCATGGTCAAGCAAGTGTTAGAGGGATCAGAGAAACTAAGAGACCTGCAGCCCAGTTAAGGCTACAACTTTCTAGATGAACTTGGAGAAATTACTTAGCCATATCAGAAAACTGAGATTAGAAGTAGTTTTCCTTCCTACTATATTAACGTGAAGAATAATTACAATGACCATTTACAAGAGAAAGTTATTTCTGCTATTCAGGAAACCCCATTCTGCTGCTTCCAGCCCTTCTACAGATTCCAAAGTGGGTGTGTTCTGTCCCTGTTTGTGTCTACGTGAGATAGAACAAACGAGTGCCCATGAGCATTGCCATTTCACACAAGAGGAGCTGGATAGCACATGCAAATATACTGACCTCCTTCTGTGTTTTAACAGACAAGCTACCTGTAAGCGTGGTAAAATTCATAATTACTAGCACTATTACTCAGAAGAATATATTTGATTTGAGACACAATGACCAAAATTTTGCTTGTATTATTTCTCTTAACCTTGATAATAACCTTCTAAGGGGAATCTAGCTTCATTATCCAATTTATATATGATAAAACTGAGGCTTCAAGAAGCTGAATAATTTTTCTAATCCACGTGAAAAACCACTTGTGACTCCAAATTTGAAGATATTAGCTATTAGGATTTACTGTCTCTTCAGAAAATTGCTACACACACACACACACACACACACACACACACACACCATAGTGTATCTAAAATATTGCAAATAAATCTCAACAGTTTTAAATGAAATTTTCTTCTCTCTGAGCCCATGGAGAGGAAATGAGGTTTCCAAACAATTAAGTGAGGTAAGTGTTCCGCATGTTATATTTAAGTGAGCGATTTCCTAAGTATCTGATATTGGATCAGTAAATGAGAGGTCTTCGGATTATATCTACTATATAGGTCCATACATTTGCAACATCGTATCTTCTTTTACATTTATCACTAAAGTAACATATAATATGTACATGGCAGCATTCTCACTCCATTGGTAAGTAAAGTGGCCTCAAGTCCAGTAATTTTAACGCCTCTTATGCTTGAAATTATCCCTCTGCATTTTTGTTGATGAAGTATAAAAATTTTAAATTACATTAGCTTGTACAGTTTATAATTTTATATCTATACCGCAGCTTTCAAATGTTTTACCAAAGCATTACTTGAACTTATTCTAGCCTTAAAAATGCTAAAAGTCAGATGCAGAACTATTCAGGGACATGATGCAGAACTATTCAGGGACATGTGTGAAACTACTGTAATGATCTCAATATCTGACAAAGACGGCTACAACTCAATGCTGCATACAGAAATGTTTTTTACTTTCTTATTTCTGTAATGACAATATTTTGTAAAAAAATTAATTACAGAATAAATTATTAAAGCTTTAAAGGGTTTTTTTCCTAATTCCAAATTGAACTTACAAATTTGCACGCGGTTTGCAGTCACCATTGATCTCCATTGACCTGGCTGTCATAGCAAAGTAACCATGTGGAGAAGACCAGTGAAAGACAAACAAAATCTAGCACGTGTTGTTTTGTTTTGTTTTTTATAATCATGTATGAAACCTCTTTTGTGATTATTCTTTGCTTTTATTTTTAATTTTAGTTGCCTGTCTATTAAAATTATGTTCCTACTAAGAATCCTATCTCTATCAGAGATGAATCTTGATATTGTTTTCCAAGAATTCCCAGAAATTTCTCAGATAGTTTTAATCACTGTTTTGCATTTTCTTGATTACTTAAAAATTTAAAGAAAAAAACAAACAGGGCGCCTGGGTGGCTCAGTTGGTTAAGCGACTGCCTTCGGCTCAGGTCATGATCCTGGAGTCCTGGGATCGAGTCCCACATCGGGCTCCCTGCTCAGCAGGGGGTCTGCCTCTCCCTCTGACTCTCTTCCCTCTCATGCTCTCTGTCTCTCATTCTCTCTCTCACAAATAAATAAATAAAATCTTTAAAAAAAAAAAAAAAACACATTATCTGAAAAAAAAATGTGACTTAGAAAATATTTGAATGGGTTTAGTTTAAAAGAATATATCAAGACTGATTTTTATAAATATTGGCAAGATGGAGTCTGCCTTCGGGCTTAGATAAAACTGCTAATTTGATTTTCATACAATTTCTAGTTCAGTTTTCTAAAGTACTTCTCCACAGTACAATGAAATATTTAAAAATTAATAGGACAACTGCAGAGGGAATTAAATTATCACTACTTCCAGAGAAATTATTTTATATGTAGCAAACCTAAAACAACTAAGAAACTAGGGGAGTTTGGTAGTACTACATACACACAAAAGAACAGCTATTAGAAACTATATGACATCAAATTTCATATACAAAAGCAATATCAAAAACCTAATAATGACATTCAGAAATGTCTAAAGTAAAATTTTCAGAAGACTTGAATAAATCCAAGATTTTCTGGAACAGAAAGACTCAACAGTGTACACCATAATTGAATTTCCCAAAACTTATCCCACGAATTGTAAGCCTGGTCAAAATGTTTTTATCAGGGCGCCTGGGTGGCTCAGTCGTTAAGCATCTGCCTTTGGCTCAGGTCATGATCCCAGGGTCCTGGGTGCGTTGGTGGTATAGTGGTGAGCATAGCTGCCTTCCCAGGGTCCTGGGATCGAGCCCTACATCGGGCTCTCTGCTTAGCAGGAAGCCTGCTTCTCCCTCTCCCACTCCCCTGCTTATGTTCCCTCTCTCGCTATGTCTCTCTGTCAAATAAATAAATAAAATCTTTAAAAAAATGTTTTTATCAAAACATAACTAAGCAATTTGATATTTAACCTGAAAGATATCAGCAAATTAGTCAACAAAGGCCTAAAGAAAATATACCATTTAGGAGGAATTAGCCTTAATTAATAATATAATAGATCACTAAGTAAGGAAAATAATGTAGCATAACACCCAGAACTGATAGTTAGAACAGTGTACCAAAACAGAAAGCCCTAAGAGACAAAGGACATCTAGAATTTTTGTATGTAAAGATGGTGATTAAGTCAGAAAAAAGTAGATTTTTTAAAAGCTATTTTAGAGAATTCTGAGGGAAAATAAAGTTGGATGTCTACCTCCATTCTTATTTAAACTATTTTTAAGAAAGCATTATTGTGAGATAATGTGGAAGAACTAGAAGAAAAAACTTTGATTATTAAAAGTTATTCTGGAGTCAAGAATTACCTTCTGGAAGGCACAAATCCCAAAGTCACAAAAGAAAGCTCTTATACTTTTACTTCATCAAAATTCCATCTCATATGAGGTTTATGTCCTAAAGACAGATGATCATTTATTCAGGCTGTCAGTGAACAAATTTGCATAGGGCACAGAATGTGTTCTGGGTACATTTCTAAACATATGAAACATGGTAATGAACAGATTAGACAAAATCTTTTGCCCATGTTGTTTCTCAAGGAGTAGAAATAGATGAATAAGTGGACATATCATCTCAGATGATAATAAATGCTATGAAAGAAAATTAAGCAGGAAAAGAACGGTACTAATAAAAGCTTTTGAATAAAAGAAAGAGGGGCACCTGGGTGGCTCAGACGGTTGGATATGCAACTCTTGATTTGGGCTCAGGTCATGATCTCAGGATCCTGGAAGGGCCCCAGGTCAGGCTCCACACTCAGCAGGGAGGGGCTTGAGGATGTTTCCCTCTCACTCAGCCCCTCCCCCTGATCGCACGTTCTCTCTCTCTCTCTTTCTCTCAAATAAATTTAAAAATATAAATGAATGAATGAATGGAGACAGAGAGTATGTAGTTTTATCAAAGGTATGAGGAAAAACATATTTCCATGTATTATCAGTGAGATTATTCATTGGTACATTTTTTTTTTTTTAAGATTTTATTTATTTGACAGAGAGAGACACAGTGAGAGAGGGAACACAAGCAGGGGGAGTGGGAGAGGGAGAAGCAGGCTCCCCGCGGAGCAGGGAGCCCGATGCGGGGCTCGATTCCAGGACCCTGGGATCATGACCTGAGCCGAAGGCGGACGCTTAACGACTGAGCCACCCAGGCGCCCCATTGGTACAAATTTTTAAGGAGGAATTTAGGGGAGCCTGGGTGGCTCACTTGGTTAAGCAACTGCCTTCGGCTCGGGTCATGATCCCGGAGTCGTGGGCTCGAGTCCCTCAATGAGCTCCCGGCTCAGCAGGGAGCCTGCTTCTCTCTCTCTCTCCTCTCTCATGCCATTTCTCTTCCTCTCACTCACAAATAAATAAAATCTTTAAAAAAATAAAAATAAAGAGGATTTTAAACACATATAACACGTACAAACCCTTTGACTCATTAATTTTAATTTGAGGTATTTCACCAACCAATACATTTGGGCAAAATTCACATATATGTATACAACGTTATCTTTATAGCATTGTTTGTGTAGGGGCAGGGGAAGACCTTTAAAGAACTTTATTGTTTCTCAGCAGACAATTAGTTAAATAAAATATGAACATCCATAGAAAGTACTCCTATATGCATCTGTTAAAAAGAATCAAGTAGCTTTGTTATAATAATCCGGAAAACTCCTTTAAAATATAAAGCAAATAACAGAGGAGTTTGTATGTATTATCCTTCCAGTACAAAACAAGATGTATCTATGTGTTTGTGTATATGCCTGAAAAAATTCTGAAAGGATACACGTTAATTCTGGGAAGTAGGATCGATGGTGTAAGAATGCGAGAGACTCATTTTTCTTTGTTCTGCTTAAAATTTTTACTATGTGCCTTGTTATTTTCACAGAAAAGAGAAAATTTAAACAGTGAGGCAAATATTGTTCATTTTGTACAAGAAAGTTGAAATGCCCTCATGACAATATTGCCTTAGATTAGTGATCAAAATAAATATTCAATTTGTCCTATGAGAATGGCTGGTACAAATAATTATGCCAACAAATCCTCTACGGGTTCTAAATTATATTGGCTGGATGACTATAGCAATCGCATTAAAAGTGTAATTAGCAAATTGCTATCTCAAACTGTGATAAAAAAAAAAAGACAATGACAAAGTACATCACAAAGTGTCTTAGTCTGCTTTGGCTGCTGTAACAAACTATCATAGACTGGGTGACATACAAACAACAGAAGTTTACTTCTGCTGGTTCTGGAGGCTGGGGAGTTCAATATCAAGGCACCAGCAGATTCAGTGTCTGGTGGAGGCCTGCTTTATTGTTCATAAATGGTCTTTTCCTAGCTGTGTCCTCACATGGCAGAAAGGGAAAGGGAATTTGGGGGGATATTTCTCATAAGGATACTACCGTCGCTCATGAGAGCTCCACCCTCACGACCTAATTGTTTCCTGAAAGTCTGTCCTCCACGTACGATCATACTGGACTTGAGGGTTTCACCAAGGAATCTGGGAGAGGGGAGACCACAAGCTTTCAGTCTGTAACACACACTAGTACCATCTTTAATTTATACAACAGTTTTAGGACAGTTAAACAACACACAGAACAGTTACATGACACTGATAGCTAACATGGTTACATGTCTGAAAAATAACTTTATATAACATTTGTTTATGAATCTATAACATTAGTATTTTCTTTAGAGATTTTTATTCACTCTTGACTCACCAATCAGGAACTACTATGATTCTCATATGCTCCAAATTTTATAGGCCTACTGTTCATTAGGTTTTCACCATCAAACTTGATTCATACAGCTATTATTAAATCTTACTCTGGTATGTAGCTATTGTGGTCCTGAAAAAGCAAATCCCCTAAAATAACAGTGTGTCACTCTACACTGTAATGTACATGGACACAGAAAACAAATGCTCTAAAATTGTCTTGACAAAATGTATTATTTTTCCAGTGCCGTACAAGCTGATTAATAATGAGGAATTTCAGTGACTTGGAATTCAATAGAGATGACGCTCTTCTTGTCTAGTCATGTGACACTGTAATAGCTTATTTTACTGGAGGTGGCTGCATGATAAAAAAAATAAAAATAAAAAGGCTCTATGACAAAGCATCAACTATTTTTTAGCTAGAGTCTAACCGATTTCCAATAAAGGAACATAAATTGTGTGTGTTCTTATTCAGGAGACCTCATGAGAAGCAGTTACTTAAATCTGGAGGAATGCTATAGAAAGAAGATTATCTGATAATTTGAAGATGCCCATAAAGATTCCTAGGTTAAAAAAAAAGTAAAGAAAATGTAGGGGAATTTTAACATTTTATGAATGAGTCTTATTTAAAGTTAATTTTTTTCATATGAAATTTTTACCCGGACTGATCCATCATTTCTACAGAAATTGCTCAACAAGCATATGAAGAATGATCACTGCCATGAGCTCAAACACTCCTTTTTGATAAAAAATAAAATACTATTATGTAAATTCACTACAAAAAACTCCAAATAATCAAAACCCAGAGATACAAACAGTAGCCTCACCTATGTCAGGAAATCTGCCCACAAAGTAAATTATGCTTGATGTAAAAAAGTGAACTATCTTCCACATAATTCTTTACACTTGCAGAGAATATAAAAAGTAATTTTGGGGATAAATTCTAGTAGCTCTGCATGACTCGCAATAGTTGACATTTTTCAGGTGCTACCTCTTGCCCGGAACTATCCCCTTTGCACAGATTTGTAAATGTTTCCTTTGCTTATTTATAGATGTGTATCTTTGCTGCTTATATACCTAAAATTTCTTAATAGTAAGGATTTAAAAACTCTTATTTAAAATCATTTAGATACCACGGCACAATCAGATATACAGAATGTTGTCCCTACCGTCTTTAGCATGATGCATGCTGGGGCCAAGAATCCCAGCTTTGGCTCTTTCATGGATCTACAAAAGCCAATTCCACAAACAGCCTTTAGGATAGATACCTGGAAAGCCCCAGAGAGAATGCCACAAATGTGGCCATCTGAAGCAAGGTTTAAACAGATGTTTTAAGAGGCTGGAGTGGTAGGGGATATTATCTGCCTAAAGGAACAGAATTATGTAAACATATCTCGTAATCTTGGCCTTTATATAGCATGTCACCAGCCTGTCACCAGAAGTTTGGGATGTAGTATCCCACCCCTCCAAAGAAAGAGCCTTACCAGCATTCAGGGAAGCTTAAGGGTATCACAAAACTACAGTGCAATCCAGCAAAAATTGTCCATATTATCGGTAAGTGAGGTAAATATCTAGACAACTGAAAAGACTTCATATGAGTTCTGAGGCTTTGTACCACTTCTAAATTTTCAGCTCGACAGAACCAACACGGAAAGAGAAGGACTGCTATAACAGGGGGCTGTGCAAGCCCAAGAACACACAAACCCTATCAGTCACCAGATCTGATCAGCAGCGAGAGTGTGAGCCTCAGTCCTACCAAAGGGTGGGGGCAGGCAGGGCTGATGAAGCTCCTGCTCTGAGCAGGGTGGAGTCTGGACCCAGGTTAGGCCTGCTCATGGATATTGCCTTGAGAAGCTGGGAAAGAAAATGGAAAAGGAAAGCGTTCAAGAGTTGAAATTGCTTACAGACTCAACTTCAAACTTTCTGTTTAGCCTTCAGGGTCTGACCAAATGTGGCTTCTACTCCACTTTTTAGAATTACCTTATGAGAATCAATTTTCCCATCTTACGACCTGACCAAATAAATTTTGTGGCGTGCCTTAAGTCTTAGTGTATATAGTGTTTTCTGGTATTTTTCTCTGTCTAGGATGTCTTCCCACACCTTCCATCCACTTAGCCACATAGTCAAATCTATCACTGAAGGCACCGCTCAAAATTACCCCCCATCCTCACAGAACATGAACTGAATACCACTTTGGAGAAAATTTTCTTTATTCTCTTTAACACACCACTTCCTGCCTTTTGTAATTAAAAAAAAAAAAAATCAGTCTGCATTTCTTGTCTCCCTTTCAAGTCTGTCTCATTTTGAGGAAAAATTTCTTAATTATACTTAAATTATGTGTATGTGCCCCATGGTGCATCATGAAAAAATAATTTTTAATAAATGTTTATTTAGTCATTATTTTTCAACCTTACTCTATCAAGAAACCACTCATATCATAAACCAGTCTGATTCAGATGACACAGGGAGTTCATTTCTGACCATAATTATGGAATGCAGTATTATTTTAATATTATGTAACATGAATACCAAAAGGAAGAACATACTAACACCGTGTCTTAAAAAGACTCAAATTAACTCTGCTAAGATTTTCAGTTTTACTTGAATGCTGAGTTGGAATATTAACCCAAGTACTAACTATACAACATTTTAATTCAGCATCATCTCAGCCTTTCCTGTTCCCCTTGCATTAATGTTTCCATTGGTAAATACCAAGAATGACTAGTAGTTAAGTAACTGAGTAACGGATTTATCACAGAAGTTGAATTTAGAAGGCATGTCCGGGCAAATCAATATTCACAAAAAATAGGGAGACAGGTGCACTTATATGGAGTCATGGCACAGCAAACAAAATCCTCCTTATGTTTTGGGGAACTCCACTGAAAACGAAGAATATTCCTTCAAGAAGCAGAAAATATTAAGAGTCTTCAGAGGTTGGTTGAAGGGACATTGCAAAGGATGGTAAATTTCAGATTTTTTTTACTGCTTATTTTTTTTACATCTATTTGCCATGTTTTTGTGCATTTTGATTTTCCTTCAAGTGTTTATTTCTCTCAGTGGAGAACAGATCCTCCTGGGCCTTTAAAAATGATTTAATTCTTAATACCAAAAGCTCAGCAGTCTTGAGCAGTTCTGCAACACAAACCATAGCAAGACTGAAAGTACTTATCCTACAGAGATACTACTTGGCATGGAGGAATGCTATAAAATGAAGATCATTGTAAATGCTGGGTTCTCAACTGTCCATTTCACTCTCTCAGGTATGGGCTGTTCCTTTTAGAAATGAAGGATGTTTTGGCAAGCTAAACAATAAGAAATCTCTGATTTTACAGTGGTAATAAACTGAAACTTATATTGTTAACATCCAGATTTAATAGCTAGGACAGTAATGGGAATTGCCTCTGTTGCCTTGGAACACTACTTAAATGAAAATTTATAAGGTCATTTGGGACATATAAATTCTAGGAGGTCATGCATATTGACTAAAGAACATCAGTCTGAACCACAGACAGACTGCTTTGGTCATGTGAGAATTGAAGCCATCTGAACATTTTTAAAATACCAGACCAATCCCCAGCCTTAAATAACTTCCAAGGCAATTCCTTGGAAAAGAAAAAAGGATGTGGATGTACCACAGCACTGTGGCTGAGTGTTATTTAAGAATGAATACATTCATCACTCCAGGGTGGAAAAGGGTCTGACTTTTTCACAAATAATTCCAGCTGGTAATTTTGTAACTTTTTCAGGAGAGAATAAAACAAATATTGAAAAGGAAATTGTTATTACATCATGAAACACTAAGACTGAAATTACCGATGGGCAGGGTTGATTACTACCTAAAGAATATTTTGTCTTTGGTTAACTGAAAATGTTCCAGTTTAGGAACTGAACTTACTATTCTACAGAAGCCATACGCACTTAAGGAAAATTATATACCCCTGGTCTTTTTTTTTTTTCCAAATTCTTTACTCAGCCCATATCCATTTGTTTTCTATATGCTAAATGAAGAATCGAAACATAGTTTCTCCTACTAAGAATACCCCTAAAACAAAGGAAAATTCCTAATGCAATACAATTATCATAAAATGTATAAGAGAGGAATTGGAATAAAAAATAGAAACCCATCTTTTCAAGTTATGTTCAAGAAAGCAAACACAGAAATGGGGCAGTGGCTATAAAGGGATGTGAAATCAAGAGAGTTTTTAAGAAATTACAAGACGACCTGAATGATCCAATCAAGAAACAAAATTTGATGCAGAAAAAATAGAGAAGGTTTTTTTGAGCAGTATCTTTAATTATGCAAGATTGCTTGGGCTCTGGAGCCCAAGTTGGGAGGGTGGCCTTAGATTAGGTGTGGAAAGACAAATTATACTTAGTAACAGGAAGAAGAAAGAAAATACTGGCATGACATAAAGACAGGTAGATAATATGGGGGTAACTGTGAAGGTCTTTTAATGGCTGTCCCTAATTTTTCATAAAATAGAAATGAAGGTCATAGGATGAGAATGAGAATGGGAAAAAAAGAAGTTCTAGAAATTTGGTGAGAAAAGACAAGGCATAGGAGATCATCTCTAAGGTATCCACCAAAGATCTCTGCTTTCTGGTATTCACCTGCTTGCATAATTTCCTTCCCTTCTGTGTGAACAGGACTTACTGACTGACTTCTAAAAACTAGAACACAGCAAAAGTGAGGGAGTATCACTAGTGAATTTAGGTTATAAAAAGACTGATTTTAAACTCTTCCAGCCCTTACTCTGGGAGAAACAAGCTGCCACATTATGAGCTGTCCTTGGAGGGATCCACATGGCAAAGCACTGATGTTTGTCATCAACAGCCACTAAGGAAGACTAACAATCATGTGACTCAGTTTAAAAACAGATCCTTCCCCAGTGAAACCTCAGAAGGTTGCAACCCTGTCCAACATCTTGTTTGCAGCTTTATGAGACACTTGTAGCCAGAGATATTCATGTGAAAGGCACCCCGATCTCTGACCACCAGAGCTTGTGTTACCATTTAAGTTTGTTGCTTTAAACAGTTGAGAATGAGATTATTTATGGGTTGTATTGGTAACAGAAAGGCCTATATTATGATGATGGAGATTAGTGGCTGGGGTATGGTGAAGGGCAAGATCATTTAAGGAAAGGACACTTAGGGGTTGAGAGACCTGGACAGAAGAGGGGAATGTTAAAATCAGTAAGACAACAGAAATAGAGTTCGATATAGAAAGAGAGAGTCAAGAATTATAATCTTCAAGAAACTAGAGAGTGCCTCAGTGCCGGCAGATCATTCCAACAGTAATGGGATGGGGGTGATCTGATCTCATGCCATAACAATAAAAACTGCATTTTTCAAGAATCTGTATGATATTTACTATCCCAAAAGTGTTGAAGAATTTTACTGAATATACTAACAATTGTTAAAAATTCTTACCACTAGTTTGTTTGGAACAAAAATATTGAGTTTCTAACCTGCCTCATTTATTCCAGGAAACCCTCCCTTAATGCTCAAGTTAGAGATAATTACCGTCAATTAGCACCTTATACTTTCCCCCATTAAAAGACTGATCACACTATTAGATGATTGTTCTATTGTTTGTGCCCTTTCAATTGACCCTAAATATTCACGCTGCCAAGGCCATCAGTGTTATATTCCAGCTGTATTCCCAGTACTACTCAAGGCTTGCTTATAACATACTAGTTGTTTCATTAATGTTGTGGAATAACGAAAAAAAGATTTTGGGTGGTGCTTGGGTGGCTCAGTTGGTTGAGCATCTGACTTGATCTCGGCTCAGGTCATGATCTCAGGGTCATGGGATGGAGCCCTGCGGGGCTCCACGCTCAGGGTAGTCTGCCTGTCCCTCTCCCTCTGCTCCTTCCATAGTTGACATGTGCTCCTTTTCTAAAATAAATAAATAAATAAAATCTTAAAAAATATAAGAAAGGTTTTGTTGTTGTTTGGTGGGTTTTTCTTTTTTTTCTTTTTTTTTTTTTTTTTTTTTTACAAACCATCTTCAAGGCATGCATCATTGAGAACTACATCAGGCACTATTCTAAGACCCCTGCACCCATAATTTATTTAATCCTTGTAATCCCCTTTTGAGATTAGTGTCACTATAGTTCCCATTATCCCAGACTGGGAAACAAAGAGGTAGAAATCCTTCTCTAGCATCACACAATAAGGAACAGGTAGAGCCATTGTTCAAATCCAGGAAACCGTATTATTCAGCCTTAGAAAAAGAAGGAAATTCTGCCATATCCAACAACATAGATGAACCTTGAGGACATTATGCTAAATGAAATAAAACACAGAGAGACAAATAATGTATGATTCCACTCACATGAGGTAACTCAAATAGTCAAACTTACAGAATCAAACTTGGAATGGTAGTTGCCAGAGACGGGGGGTGGGTAGGGGAAAAGAGGAAGCTGCTGTTTTAAGCATATGGAGTTTCAGTTACATGAAATGAATAAGTTCTAGTGATCTGCTATAGAATATTGTGACTGTAGTCAACAGTAGTATACTGTATACTTAAAAATGTGTTAAGAGGGGGCACCTGGGTGGCTCAGTTGCTTAAGCATTTGACTTCTTCTCAAGTCATGATCCCAGGGTCCTAGGATCAAGGCCTGAGTCCAGCTCCCTGCTCAGTGTCCCCCTGCCCCTCCCCCCACTCATGCACGCATGTGTACACGCTTTCTCTCCCTCTCTGTTTCTCTCCCTCAGATAAATAGTTTTTAAAAGGTATGAAGAGGTTATATCTCAATGAAATGTTCTTGCTATAATAAAAAAATGTAGAACAAGTAAAGCTGTATTACATAAAGCTTGAAGCCTATAAAGTGGAAGAATCCCCAATATATCACCTGTTTAAGAAAATCTGTGTATTCTAGAATATCAAGTCATCTGTTGAAAATTATATGAAAGATTTATGAGGGATTTCACTGAACCTAAAGTCACATTTTAGTTAGGAGACAGTATAATAAAGATGAAAGGACTGTCTTTAAAAAAGAATATTTAGCCAACAATAACATTAAGACATAAATGATATAAAATTACGTTAGCCAATACCACCTTGTAAATGTATTATCTCATATGGAAGATTAATTTATAGTCACTCTTTAGAAGTAATTTAAAATGTTCAGTAATTTCTGTGAAAAATCAATCAAATTTGAAATATATGTTTAAAATGTTTAATTACCTTTTCTTCTGGAACTAGTATATTGACACAAGATTTCTCAAATATTTCCAAGGACAAAAATTGCCTAGAACACTTTAAGAAACACAAATCTAACATATGCTTATAATTCTTCTAGCAAGTTATCATGCTGAAATTCATTCTTTGAATGGTCATATTTGTTCCAGTGTTAAGTGGGAAATGAGAAATTGGATCTTTGTTTACTTCACAGATATTTTTAAAAATATATATATTGTATTTGATATCAGCAGTTATCATTTATTGTGATGTTTTATGAACATCATGCAATTTACTCTGTGCAGTAATCATCTTCTGAGAATATATAAAAGTATTTGTATTGGTTATTCTGGGGTTACTAGTTAGGTTACTCCAAGTGTTTGGAACAGCTAGGTAATTTATATTCTTTTTTTTTTAAGATTTTATTTATTTGAGAGAGAGAGAGAGAAAGAGAGAGCATGAGCAGGGTGAGGGGAGAGGGAGAAGTAGACTTCGTCACTAAGCAGGGAGCCGGACGTGGCGCCCAATCCCAGGACCCTGGGGTCATGACCTGAGCCCGAAGGCAGACACTTAACCGACTGAGCCACCCAGGCGCCCCTAGGTATTTTATATTCTAAATGTAAAATAGTAAACTAAAATCCAAGTTCCTCTAAAGCTATCACCCGAGGAATATTTTAGTATTTGAACAAACATACCATTTCACGTTAAGTTCTTTGATGGCATTTTTTTTTTTAATTTAAATTTTGTGAGTTGACATACAGTGCAATATTGGTTTCTGGAGTAGAATTCAGTGATTCATCGCTAACATACAATGCCCAGTGCTCATCATGAGTGCTCTCTTTCATATGTATTTAGCCCATCCCCCACCCCACTTCCTTCCTTCAACCCTCAGTTTGTTCTCTTATCCTTAGAGTCACTTAAGGCTTGTTTCCCTCTCTCCTTTTGCTTATGTACTGTCAGCCATTCAGTAGTATTTCAAAACCTCAGAAGATACCTTAAAAAATGCATATTAAGACACTTTGTCCTTTTTCAATTCCAAAAAAAAATAGTTTTCTCCCAGTGCCATGTATATTTATTTTGTTTCTCCATGGTGAGGAATCTGAGCATTCATCTTGAGGGGCAGGTTACTTTTGTCCAAAATCCTTTCCTAAGGAGCTGGCTGATCAAAGAAGCAGAAAACAAAACAAAAACACAGCAGCAAACCAAAAGTATTAAAAATATGAAAAAAGATTTAAAGTAATTAGATACTTTAATATACTATCTTGAGTAAATCTGAACTCACTTTTTACACGCATTTTATAGTTCAATACTTCTTTGCATGGAATTAGATGTCAGACACTACCCTTTCTTCATAAAGTACTTAGAGCCTTCGGGCTCCACCCAGCCCTATACCCTCCTCAGTATCCTTACTCCCCAGACATTCTCTCAGGAGACTCTAGAGGGGAGATAAAAGGGAAATAAAATAGTAGATAAGAAGATATTTTACTCTCTTTTTTTCTTTAGAGGCCATGTGTATGCTTGTGTTTTGTTTTGTTTTGTTTTAAAAACATTATCTTCACTCAAATTTGGCATTTCAATAGTCAACAGAAGAGCCCTGGAATTCAGTCCCTCTTTAGTGCCCGAAAAATGCATGTGTAATCTTTGTGCATCTTTAGTAATGAGACTTACAAAACCTGCTACCCTGGGTCAGTGCAGGGTCCTTCCTAATGGTAACTTGGTACACAAAAAGCCATGATCAAAATACATTTGAAATTCCTCTTTTCATTTTCCAGGGCCTTCATTCATTCTGAAAGCAAATGTATTTTGAAATAGCCAAACATCTGGAAACAAAGCTCAACGATAAGCGTGGTATTAATCATCTGGGGTAAAAACCAAGATATGCCTATGAGGAACCAAAAATAGTTTTCTTGTATAGCACATGTTCTGACTCAAAGGACAATTTATTTGTTTGTTTGTTTTAAAGATTTATTTATTTTAGAGAAAGGGAGAGCACACGCAAATGGGGGGAGGGTAGAAGGAGAAGGAGAGAGAGAGAGAATCTTCAAGCAGACTCCCCACTGAGCATGGTACCTGTGGGTGCTTGATCTCAGGATCCTGAGATCAAGACCTGAACCAAAATCCAGAGTCAGACACTAAACCAACTGGAGCCACCCAGTTACCCCACAAAAGATAATTTTTAAACAGTTAATACATGATGACAATAGATTATAGTTTCTGAATGCTACCAGTAATTCTGTATATTGCCTCCAAAGGCAAAATTATTCTGGGTATGTCAACTCTAGCATGTTTACTTTTTATAAACCAGCATTATTACTGTATAATCAGCCTCACCATCCACTTTCCACACTCAAGGACATGCAAGGAGAGAAGAATCAGGTTTCTCAGCAATTTAAGACCTTTATTTCTAAAACAAAATGACCCAACACTCAACTACAAGGTTTTGTTTATTTTGAGCATTAGACCACAAGCTTAACAAGACACAGTTTACTAAGAAATAATAATACATTATCTTCTCATCTAATTCTTTCATGACATTTTTATCATATAATTTTACTTATAAATAACCACAAAAGCACCAAAAAGCATTACCAATTTCCACAGCATTAGTCAAATGATGGCAGGTGCTCCTGCTTAGTATATTTCCAATCATTAAAGTAAAAACTGTAATAACCGATGAAGCAGACAACAGTAAAACCTTCATTGTCACTATTTCCTATGAATCCCTTAAACCACCTAAATAGTTGGGCTGGGTGTGCTGTGGCTTAGGGATTTAAAATAATATTAACTGACCTAGGAATGTGTCTAAATGGTGAATTAGCGTGTCCTCCAGCAAAAGGCACACTGTGTAATTGCTACGAGTAAAATAATAAGGATAAAGTAAAATGTGACAGCCTCAGAAAATAAAACAGTAAGGGAAGATGAGTTCTAATAACAAGTAATTTATTTTTCAACCCAAGTGACTTCATTTAAAAGAGTTTATGCCCGAGAGAATTCAATCCACATATGGTGATACTAAAACTCCGGGATGTTAGTGAGGCATCTTAAAAGACAGAAGGTAGCAATACCAAGGTACAGGTCAGGAGGGATTAATGACTAGGCTTTGGTTCTAAACACAGGCCTGTACCAGAGTGAGGCAAAAATTAAGTTTTTGAAATTTGTGTGTGTGAATTTTGGTATCTTCACCTTTCTCAACCCAAATTGAAGGAAAATAAGTATTATGGGCAGAATTAGTTGAGATGACTCATTCATTAGTCAGCACTGTTTTCCCAGACATCCATACGGGCAGCTGCCGATTTCATCTTTTCTGAGCACTTCTGAAGGGAACTTATCTGGCATGCCTGTTTGGTATTCAGAACGGAACAGCCTTTGAAGAACTTTATGTATTCCCCAAAGGCGATTCTTCATCCTCAATCCAAAGGACCTAAACTTTCTGGCAGACATTTACCTCTCTTTGCAGTCTACTATGGACTATGGTCATTACCACAAGTGCACGGGGCAGTAGGAAAACTTGTGTTTTGCTTGTTTCTCCTGTATTTATTCACTTACATTTCAACTTCCTGTCCAACTAAGCATTCTTTTTCATCTGGCTAAAACATTCTCTCTCTCATCTCTTCCTCTCTCACTCTCCCCCAGTCCGTGGTTGAGAGAGTTTTTACCCTTTAATCAACAACACTTCCATACCTAAAAATTACCCTGCTGATAGCAAAGGGACAAGACAATTGCAGAAGCACATAGGAATAAGGAGCCTTGTACTTTTTCTACCAGTTAAAAGAGCAACAGGATGCCAATTTCCTATCAACAAGCACCACAATTTCTTTACCTAGGGAAGAAATCAAATTAAGCACATTTGTTTGTTCAGCTTTTGGTGGATATATGGGTGTCTCCTCAAGTATCAAGGTGAAGCACTCACAAGCTTTAATCAGCCATAGTATTCAACAATCTTGCCAGGGGGTGCTTTTTACTCCCAAGTAGCAACAAATGCTGCAATTTATTTTGTCTATAAAGTAACGTTAGTTGTAGTTCTGTTCTACATTGAGGGAATTAATCTGCCCTGAGACTTGGTGTGCACTGTAGCCATAAAAACAAGGACGAACAGGCAGGCAACCACAAGTGACTCAAACCGAAATGCATGTCCCATCTTGTTCAAGGAAGGAGAGAGAGGGTAACACAAGCATGTCAAGAAAGGCTCATTAGTGAAGACAAACCAGGCAGGATCCTTGGGTACAACAGCTCTTGCTGACAATTCAAGCCTCTTAATGAGAATTTAATTTACTTTCTAATTTGTCACATATTTGGTTACACTTTTATTCCCCCTGAATATCCTAAATGTCTTTTGATAACATAAATTAAACTATAAAGAGAAGACAAAGGACATGCCGCATGTTCAGCAGAAAGGCAAATGTCACAAGGGAGACGCGTCTTTACAGGCTGACCTCTCGCCTGCTTATGCTGTTTGCAGTCTTCACACACGTATGGGAAAAATGAGCCTTTTCCAGTCCAGAGAATTCTGCTTGTCTTTCCATAGGCCTAACAAGCTAATGCAAATGCAGTTATCTAACTTATACATATATTTGCTCAACAGGACCACGTTGGTGACATCGGCTTGACTAACGTCAGAACAAAGGGCCAAGTAAGCCTTAAGCCCTCAGGTGCAGAAGTTCAAGTTACCCCTTTTATTCATATTCTTCTGCTTTCAACCATCATTGTTTTTTTCTGTGACATAAAACTTTATAAATGCCACCCTAGATGGCCCCACCCCCTCACAAAAGTGTCATTAGTGAGACGACTGATGACCTAAATTGTACTACATATTCTTTCATTTGAAAATGGTTTTATGAATTATAATACCATGACAATAAAGTAAGGTTCCTTTTGTCAAGATGAGTAGTCAGTCAACTATGGGAAAGGCAAATCTGCTTTGTTTTCAAACATATTACTTCAGGTTCTCCTTTGTCTTCACTCTTTACTTGAAAGAACATAAGTTATAGTACTCCTTTTCCAGATTTCTCTTGCCTAATTCTCTCCCACCCACCACACCCCTCCCTTCTTCATCTGCACCCCTCCCCACCATGGTCTGTCTCTTTTTCATTATCATCTTTCTATGAGGTCTCCCTGGAGCTCCTCACATCCTAGCTGACCTGCAGGGGTGTTGGCCTGCACCTCAATTTAGCAACCTAGTTCTTTGATGAGTTTTTTTTTTCCTCCCTGAATAACAGATTGCCTTCTGACTGGTATTTTTCAATTAAAGTTTGTCCAAATAATAGTCCACAACCACAATCCTGTGTAATTACCATCACGGTCCTGATTAAACTAAAATACATTTAAAATGAAGATAAGAATCAGCGTTGCAACGGAAGAGAGTGGCTAAGGACACACAGATTGAGGAAAGGACCTTTGTTAGTTCCCATCTCCCAGTTCCCCCACCATGTGAACAATGCCACATGGTCTCTGTCTCCATCTCAGGAAAGAGCTGAGGAGTTCCACATTACAAACTGGAGGAGCTCCCTCCTCTCTATCCCAAGGAACCATCACTGAGCAGCTGAGATTCCTGTCAATCTATAAATCACCTTTAACAGCAAAAATGCTCCATTAACAAAAAAAGGAAATAGCATTATGCTTATGAACAATTAATTGCCTTTTGTAGAAAATGGGCTTCTACATGCTAAATAGAATAAAAGGGAGACCAGAAGTTATAGTGGTTTGGAGCACAGGCTTCAGTGTAAGTAGACCTTGGATTCAATGACTCTAATATTCACTCAATAGGTAACCTTGGGAAAATCACTTCATCTTCTGAGTCTCAGTTTTGCCATCTGTAAAATGGACCTAATAATCTACCTACCTTGCAGGACTGTTGTTAAGGTAAGTGAAATAAAAGAGTAAAGCAAGTGGTACCTCATTTCACATCATCTTTTAATTTTTTTAAATTCTTTTCACATCATCATTTTAATGCTCAAAAATTTTTTATAAATGGATTTGTAAAAAAAATGTCTCAAAAAATAACACTGAAATGATTTTTCCTTGACTCTCAAATCATTATTACATTATTATCTAATGCACCTGAATTCATGTTAGCTGGTTTTCTGTTCATTTCTGGAACTACAAAACAGAGTTTAAGCAGTGTTTCTACTCATTTGGGGAACTCAGCCACTGGAGCCATGGCACACAGAGCTCCTGAACAGTCAATAATTAACTGGAACTTTCCTAGCTCTGGAGTAGTAAGGGAAGCATGTTTCAATTAAGTCAACTCTTCTGCAGATTCCAAGAATGAAAAGAAGTCTATCTTAATTGGTACACCTGGATCTTTAGAATTGTAATGTGGCTGATCAAAATAAGGTCACAAGACACACTTTTCATTCTATAGCTCAAATCCCAATTGTCCGAACTTCTTTTCTTTTCACCACCTTTTCTCTTTTCTGTGATTTGAAGCATCCTAACGGCTATTAATAAACCCTGACTTAGTATGTATTTAGAAAAGCAAGTGCTCCCACTATCATGCTTGCATAGACCATGCCTAATGACCTAATCATCATTCGCTAAATGTGTGATATGGACGTTGACTCTTTCTAGAGTGGGAGATAATGCAAGGTCTTCTGTTCACTCATTTATTTATTTAACCAACTGATATTCAGCCATTTGTCTTCCTGGAAATAAAACTATGAAAGGCTAAAATGTAATCATTTTCTAAATGTTCTTAGTTCTATAAATATTCTCTTGCTGAGAGATTTGTTGATACTGATAAAATGACCATTTCTGGAGAAAATATCAGAGTGTGAACTAAAACTTAGGCTTCTTTTTGCTAAATCACCAAAGGTGTCTTTTGCCAGCACTCAAAATGTATTAGAGATATCCTCCTCAAATAGCATCTTTATTTACATGAGTATTACTAGAAGGCATTGAACGTGATCTGAAAATGTTGGGAATATAATTCTCAAAAGCTCAATGAAAATATCACTACCAAGAAGGTCGATAGTTTCATGGGGTGACTCTGTGACTCTGAATGCAAAGAAAGTAACAAGTACAGTATGATAAGCATCAAACAAAATTGGAACTGGCTCTCGTACATTAATGCTAATCAGTTTCCATAATAACATTTTAATATTTGATCTTGGTACCTTCTTCTTGATCTATGGCTAACTCATACAGTTTCAAGTGGCTCTCAACAATTCTGTATATTATATTGTTCCTAGTGTGCACCACATTAACTTTGGCTTCTTACTACCTTTTGTATTGGAGCTAGAGATTGTTCCCAACTTGATTTTTGTAAAATTACCAGACTTACCTTATGTACTGAATGAAAAGAGCATTCTAAAAGTCTCTCCCAAGGTTTTGTGACTGCAACAGATTATTATGTGCTTTAGAAGGGCAAAATATATCTAATCCATTGCTTGGAAGATGACATAGAAGACATTTAACACTTTGAGATGTAAAATACTTATACAAATGATAAAATATTTATAAATAGTTAAAACAATTGTTAAGAAAATATCAAATATCAGCCTGCCTATCCCTGATACACAGGGTTTTTCATTTAATAATTTTTAGATGACATGAGTATTATTTGCAGAAGAGTTCAATAAATATTGCAAGTAAAAATTTTATTAAATATGCTATAATATATAATGTAATAATGTAATGGCAACCTAAATATTCTTTGTCTGCAGTTGACCAAGGAAAGGCACCAGAGAATAGCAAAAAAAACGTTAATAGAAAATGACAGGGTAGAACAATGAAGTTCCAAAACTCATCTTTCTCAGTTACAGGAAAAGTTTTATTCTTTGTCCTCATCTATGCCATGAATGAGCCAACCAACTAAATCTAATGTAATTTTTGGAGATTCTTGTCATAAAGTGGGAGTCTATTATAGACTAAATTTCTTGCCTTATATAGAAAGAGAGGTTTAATACATAAGAACATTCTTCTAGCTGAGTTTTGGTAACCTATACAAAATTCTTTTGATTTATACTTTGGGCCAATGTAAGCTCAGTATCTCAACACCAGCTAATATGTCAGTAGAAGAGTACCCTCTTTCATTTAATCACAAAGAAAAAGCCAATTAAAGCTAAGACGCCCATGTGCTAATGCAACAATGTTTGAAAGATAGAACTGCCAACAGTTATATTGTGATAGATAAAAATAAGTTAGAGGGAAAGCAGAAGTAAGCACAAAGATATAAGAGCCTTTGGCTTGGAAAACTAGACTTATATCCATCCCTCCAGAATGATGAGAATGATGACTCCTATTTCTATAGCTCTCTTGACATGTGGAGAACGGCTATTAACATCTTAACAAAAATCACCAGGATGAGGTTTCCTGTAATACACCTACATCCTGAGAGGGAGCAAATATCTGCACAGGGATCTTTCACAACGAGGCTAGGACAGGGAATGAAAGATTGAGTCAAGGAGAACATGTGTAACTTTTCCACACTGTCCATATATCCCCTGATATTCGTCTTTTTTTTTTTTTAAACGTCCAGTGTTAAAGTGTTAAATTCAGTAGAAACACACTGTTAGCATAGGGATTAAGCAGGCTAAAAATACAGAAGATAGCTCACAGAGGTCATATGGAGAGGAAAAAAAAACGTTTTTTAAATAACAAAAAAGATTTGTCATATATAAAATAAAAGGGATTAATATCTAATAAATAAGCACCTCACAAATAATTCAGAACAACTGAAACAATAGAAATATGGACAAATATCTATGAACAATTCGTATAGAAATACAAATGGCTTACAACATGAATATATGGTCAAAATGTTGCAATTATTAGATGAGTAAAACTGATGATAATCACTGATAGCGTACAGAGAAAAAGGCAGTTTCCTACAACTATTTGGGGAAAGGTAAGCTGGTGTGATCTTTCTAGAAGGACATTTGGTGAAATCTAGCAAAAAATAAAATATGCAATTTTGTCTTTTTTCCAAACAATTACTGTAATTTCACAGCAACAACTGTTCAATTGATTTTTCCTATTTATTTCTCATTCAATATTTACTGTAAGCTCAAGTCCCATAGGTCACAAGGTCTTATGTATCTATACTCTGCCTTCACACATATATTTTTTTACCTCCCTGAATACAGCTTATGGCTATACTAGAAGATCTCCAGGACAGGGGTAAAACTGAGTCACTGCTGTTAACATGGAAACAATGCATCCATTCAGGAAGAGATCTTAAACTGAATTTTACTTTACCTACAACTGTGCTACCAGTGAATAGAGAGGTATACATATGTACTTGATGATATGAAAAGATTTCAGTATGTGAAATTAGTAAACTCAGCTGTAACCACTAAATTGTATTTTCCTTAGGAACACCTCATTTTCAATTATTTTTTTATTAATAATCATCCATTGTATAACCTGTACAATATTCAGGAGTATAAAATCACATGGAAACAATAACAAAAAATATATGTATAATATATATGTATATGAGCTGCTTACCCTGATTACCTAAAATGTTTTTCTTTTTCCTATTAAAAATGTTGAGTGTGGGGGTGCCTGGCTGGCTCAGTTGGTAGAGCATCTATCTGACTTTTGATCTTGGAGTTGTGAGTTCAAGCCCCACATTGGATGCAGAGATTACATGAAAATAAAATCTTTTTTTTTTAAAGATTTTATTTATTTATTTATTTATTTGACAGAGAGAGACACAGCGAGAGAGAGAACACAAGCAGGGGGAGTGGGAGAGGGAGAAGCAGGCTCCCCCTGAGCAAGGAGCCCGAAGCGGGGCTCGATCCCAGGGCCCTGGAATCATGACCTGAGCCGAAGGCAGACGCTTAACAACTGAACCACCCAGGTGCCCCAAAAATAAAATCTTTAAGGTAAAATAAAAATGTTCGGGGCACAGCCTCATTAATGTTTTATCTAAGAATGAGACCAGTGATTCACATACTCATAATACCTTGCACTCAGGACTTGCAGAAATGAATTTTATACATATGATTTTTGAAAAGTGCTGATACTGATCAAGTCACATTAAAAAATAATGGTTTAATTTATCATCTATTTAAAAAATCCTGAATTTCCTTTTACTGCAGTACATTTAACAAAATATTACTGACTAATCACGAATCCGGGGGGTGGGTTCTGAGGACGCCTTGTTCCACTTACAGCCTGGACCGACAATACATGGTCATCTGGCCCCGGGGTTGCCAGACACCATGATTTCAAACCTTTCCTAGGTGACTAATACTTTGAATGTTCAATCACGACTTCCCTCAAAAAGGTCTTCCTTTGTTTCATCTAAATCTCTGTGGGTACTTTACTTTTCCTTCTCTGTGGAACATGGAAATTAAAAACAAGAACAAAAACAAAAACAAAACAACACTCTACCTGAATTGAAGCATAGAAGTTCTTAACTAAAGGAAGAAATTAGGGTAAATCAATCAAAGCAGAAGACAAAATGCTGACTACAGAGTTCAGCATTCTATCTGGTTGCACAAAAAAGCGATGACCTATTTTTGAGTGTTGTATTTAAATGGAAGCACAATATGGCATCCCTCAGGGAGGCTGTGAATGCTTTATGTCAGTTTCTTACCCTCACTTTCAGAATCGTAAATATTCTCTTGCTAATCACATCACATTTTTTATTTCTCCCTCATCCCTCTTCATTCCTTAATTCTGTCTTAATGTATCTATTATCATTCCCTTGATTTCCTTAGTCGCTTCCTCTCCAATTCTCCTTCTGTGTCTTGCTGTATACAGCCTAAGAAATTACCACTAGTGGCTACTGTAACTCAGGGACACACATACAGTTTTAGGGCCTATCATTTAGATTCTCTTTGCTTCCTATTACTTATATTCTAAAATCTGTCATAATGACACTGACCTCCAGACCTTCCCATCCAGACTATGAAACCCCTTACTGTTCAGAAGACACAGAAATATTACTTTGGCTGACAAAACATTTCGCATTTATAGCTTTGCATTCTGTCAGATAATGTCCCTGTATCCCAAAGAGAAGAGCCTTTTTATTTTTTTAACACTAAGAAACCAACTTTTTATTCTTTGACATTTTCCAATTATTTCACCTCAGGAAGGTGTTTTCTCCAAAACAAACAAAATGAGAGAGACAGACTATTATATCCAAGAATAGTAGGGGCCGTTACAATAGAAAACATTTCGTAAAGCATAGATTGTCAGGCCCAGAATCCAAATTAAGTCTACTCTATATGACTATGGCTGTTTGAGGGCATGTTGACAAACTTTAATTGGAGAACAAAGGTGAGCAATGATACCAAATGCTGGATGTGGGCAACCTTGATGGATTATGAAAACTTTACTGTAAACAATTGAAGGTAAGTTGTTTGGGGGTTTCAGATTTACAGCTGGAGGTCCAGCCCTATTGGATTCACCACATATAAACTGAATTTCCTTTTTGGTGTCCAGGTGGGAGAAAGCTATCTCTGCCTCACTTCTAAGGAGCATTTCACTACTATAGTCCCAACACCTAGAAAAGTACCTGAAACTTTCACTGACTTGGTGATTCTTATTCTAACAACTTGGGAAGTGTTGTAGCATTAGATGCACATCATTATCTGTGCTCATTTCAAAAAAAAAAATGTAAAAGGAAGCATTTGTTTGAGACGTCACATGACAGCACTAAAATCCCCTATCTTGCTATAAATTAAAAATAAGAAAGATTCTTTAAACAATTACTTCTCTAAGACGAACCACAAGAGATTGTGGACTCTGAGAAACAAAGGGTTTTAGAGGGGAGGGGGGTGGAGGGATGGGTTAGCCCAGTGATGGGTATTAAGGAGGGCATATATTGCATGGAGCACTGTGTGTTATATGCAAACAATGAATCATGGAACACTACTTCAAAAATTAATGATGTACTGCATGGTGACTAACATAACATTAAAAAAAAGAAAGAATAAGAAAAAACTAAAAAATAAAATAAACAATTCTCCAAAAAGAAAATTTGTAATTATGTATGGCACCGGACAAGTCTTATTTAGAGGCAACAGGAGCAGTTCCATAATGTACTTTTTCTTATTTAAGATACCTTAGGGTGTTCCATATCTGTTCAGATTATGTGTTACCTAATTTGTCAGGAGTCATACTGACTCTCCCAGGGGCAATCAAACTGCATAAGTCAAACTCTCTTGTAAGGAACATTTTCTTCTTGGGGTATAAATAAAGCAATCAGGTTAACAACTCTCATTCTGAGGACAAAGATAAAGAAAAGGAAGAAAGCAATGACAAAGACTACTACCAAAATGACTAAGATTAAATTACCAAAACTTATTTGTAAGCACTGCCATGGCCCGAGGTAATTAATGCAATATGATATATCAACAAGAGATTTGCTTTAATTAGAAATTTACTTCTAATAAATAAATAATATGATTATATACTTAATAGTTAGAATTGAAACATATCTCATTACTCACATAAAATAAAGTTTCTGTTCTGTGCCTCAAAATAATTTCCATATTCCTTATTTCATTCATATTTGTCAGAGATTCCTACATTACTATTACACATTACCTTATTCCTAAGATTTATTTTAACCATACTCATGGCAGAGACAAATTATTTAGCCACAACCTTCCAAGCAAACCTCTTTGTTTTATTTTGTGACAGAGAATGCTTCTTAGCTTCTGGGTGTTTTCCTTCCAGTTAAAGATGTCTAAGCCTAATAAATTTTAAATGTAATCTTACATTTCTTCAATATCTAGTACCAAAAGATGAGGAAATGTTTTTCTAAACAGAATCTTTGGATTCTATTTCAAGAATGGAAACCCTTGAAACAGCTAGTCATTTTAGATCCTCCTCGCAAATATTTTTAGTAAAATAAGCAATTCAAATATGCATTATTCCACCGGGCCTCTTGATAAGAATATAGCTTCAAGCCAGTTGTCAATGATGAATTAGAGGCACAAAATACCTAAGGATCTTGCTAAGGTAAAAGAGCTGAAGAATCAGTAAAAGATCTCCAGAAAAAGACAAAACATACATACAACCTGTGAGAATACAGTATGTCATTATATAAAAAGATGTTAAACTCTTCTTTGAAATTGTAGCCGTCAGTCTCACTTTCCTTCAGGTAAACAAACAGCCTTATTGACAGTGACAGCCTTCCTCGGGAAGCATATGACACAGCACATGTTGAAGACGTGGGCCTTTGAGATGAGAGTCTGAAGGCCTAGATCATTGCTTTGCAAAGAGCCACCCTCCCAGCACAAACATCTGTTTCGTTCTTTTCCTGCATGAAAAATAAATCCTCACATTTGACCCATTACCCACCGGTTCTTTTTTTGGCGCTACAGCAGCCAATGTGAACTTAAGCCACCCTGCTTAACAAAAAGCTATCTTCCCCAATGCTGAGCATGACAGATTGACTAAATTTCAAATTAGAAATAATTTGACCTGTAATGTGACTGTAGAGGTTTGTAAAGCTTGTCGCTGTTCATACTTTTGAGTTGCTTTTGATCTTCTAGCCAGATGATTTTGATGAAATATCTTAAAAACTAGGTGGTTGAGTTGAGAGTATGGCTATTTTCTTGCTTGTACTAGTTGATCTCTTTCAAGGGTTTCAAAGTTTTGAAGTTTTTGTCACCCTGGGTCATCAAAATTCTATTAATGCAAAAACACTATGTAGTTTTAGTCAGGACGGAATTGTGGCACATAATTCATCGCCTATCAGACCATATTAACATTAGATACTAGGTTCTAAGATGGCAACCGTGTTGCCAACCTATACAACTGTTCCACCATTTAAAATACAACATATCATAAAGTGGATCTCTATAATGTATTGACAATGAAGATGAAGAACAAGTTGTTAAAATAATATTGACCTCTGTGGTGCAAAACAATAGGAAAAATAAGAATGAAAATTAATAGTAATGGAAAAAATATTTTATCAAGGGGGTCTCATTAAATTATAATGGATTAACTGGGTAGACTCACTACTACACCGAGGTATGAACAACTGCTTTGTGTACCAAGTGCTTTAATGCAAGATAATCACCCTTTTTCACAGTTCTATAATATAGGTATGCTTATTTACAACTTCCAGATAAAAATAAAGGGTTAGTGAGGCTAAGCTTCTGTCTCAGAGTCCTACAGCAATTAACCTCTAAGGCTTCAAGCTAATACTTTGTCTCTAAGCCCACATGCTTAACCACTATACTCCATGACCTCATTGTAGACAGGTAATATTAAAAAGTATTAGTGAATGTGTTCTTCGTATTTCTGTCATATTGTTCTTTATCCTCTAATTCTACCCTTTTTTTTTTTTTGCCCACTTGAGATAAGATCACCCTTGTAACAAATGTTAGCAGAACCAGAGAACAAAACTGTTCAATTCTTGATGTCAAAAGCAAAGGAAAAAAAAATGAACCCCAGGTAATTATCAAGACCCAAAACTATACACAATCTTTATTTATGTGCCTTTTAGTTGTCCTGCAAAGAATCCCGTCTTCTATGGCAAGGCAAGCACTCAAGCAAAGTTTGGTTAGATAAAATGCATAAGAGGTGGGAGTGTGTCAGGCTCAGTCAGCCCACGCAGGTCCACACACAGCTTGAGAAACAACCACATACCTTCTCATGTTGTCGAGAATCATGCATAACACAGAGAAGTGGAGGACTTGGAAGAATACCATAATCATGAGGAGAAGACTTCACACTAGAACATGACATAAACTGTGGCCCCAGACAAGAATATGGTAATAGCAGAAGCAACCAAAGAGGCCTCAACCAAGGACCAGCTACCTCCCTAAACTCAATACTATGATTGCCTGTAGCCCTTTGAGTTCTTGGGCCAGTCCCTAAGGGATGGCAGGAGAAGGGAAAACTCTGTTAAGTGAATTGAACATGGATGAGTTGGAAAACTCAGAATTGAATGACAATACATTTTTCCCATCAAGAAGAATTAGGACTTGAAAGAGAGATTCGGTTGAGATAGAAAAATATAGTTACAGTATTTGTACCTGAAACCCCATGGCTTTATATTCCCCTCTATAAATAATGTATCATTACTTTCTTGCTAAAAACCCTCAAGATTTATTTTCTTAACAAATTTGAAATACATAACATACAATTATCAACTAAAATCCCCATGCTATGCATTGGATTCCCAGTAACATATAGATGTATTAAATCATCACATTTTGTACCTTAAACAATCCATGTTATGTAATTTAAATATATACAATTTTTATTTGTCCGTCATGCTCCAATGAACCTAGTGAATAAAGAATGTATTTGTTCACATTTTTGTGTTCCTAGCATACTTTTTGCTCACTTTTGTATACATTTTTGTTCATAATTTCTTGCTCATAGCACCCTGATGAATTCTCATGAAGAATTATGTAGGCAACATTTTTTAGCATAACATAGAAAGGAAAAGGTAAAGAGTAGGGTGCTTAGCATTTAGTAAGTACTTGCTCAATTTAACAGCAAGATAGTAGAGGGCCCCATACTATCATCTTCATTTTTCTTACAAAGTATTACAACAGAAGAGACTAGAAAATAAACACTGAATCCAGTACAATATCTTCTTTTTCCTCTTTAAATCATTTATCCATTTCATATCTCATCTGAGACTTTACTCTTACATTTCCAGGTTATTCCCCGGGTGGCATCAGAATTACTAGAATATGACTGTTCCCCCAAAATAAACAAGTTGTTACCATATATGTACACTCATTTTAGTGCGTCTGTGGATCCATTTGAAAATAAAGGATAATCGATAGTTAAATGTTTTCTCTAAAGGAAAAAGCGTAACTCACTTCTTTCTTAATGAAAAGTCAGATTCACTTTTCATTCCTTCAAACTATGCAATCTAATCGTAAGAAGAACAAACATTTCTAGCCTTCAGTTTTGTTTAATTAATGCTAGTATTAAAATCAGTTGTCAAATATTTATAAATTTATTGCAATCTTTTGAGCGCTATAAAGAGTTTGTAAAACCAGGAAAGTTTACCAATAATTTTATTCTCTAATTATTTCTCTATCCATGTTAATAGATTTTATTTTTGTACAAATTTTCAGGGACAGTTTTCAGGTTGTATAATTAGCATAGAGTATGAAACTTTATGGTTATTGGCACACCCACCTAGATATAACCTCTCTCTTACCAGGAGAAAATCACTGTTACACAAAATGATTAGGAAGTCACCAGTGTAAGAGGCAGCTAGATAGTGTGTGGCCCAGCAGATGTGACAGAGTGCTATCTCCCAGGAAGGTGTTAAGCCATCTACTTAGAGCAATGCTGAGTAAATAATAAGGGCTAATGGTAGAAGAAAATAGCTTTGTTTTCTAACGAAATGAAGAAGTTGAAACTAAGCTACTGTATAAACTTGAAGAACTATCTCTTAATAAGTGGATTAACTGCATTAATGCTCTTTAGCTGCATTAATTTTCCATATTTAAACCAAGTCAGTTTTAACAAAAACATGACTTGGTCAGGTCAACTGTCAGCTGCAGGAAAAAAATTTTTAAATACTAAAAGAAAAGACATTTACTCATTTAAAAAAAATTTAAATACTAAAAGAAAAGACATAGCAGGGCTGAGAAGCAAGTGCTTTTCTATAAAATCCCCAGTGAGTGTAATAGTGATACCTCATTTTTGAGAATTTTTGGAACCTCAAATATTGGTAAGGAAGCCAACTGCTGATGACTCAACCATCTTGAGGAGTGAGTTTCTATAATCCAGTGCTTTACACAGAGAGAATACTATGTATCTCTTTCTCTTTGAGGATAATCATTGATGAATATGTACATATGATTTACTTATCTTCTGAATTATATGATTTAAAATAAGAGAAAATATGCAAATATTTTACTTTTTTAAACTTAAATAAAAATCATTTTTAAAAGAAATAGTCATCTTAGTTTCAAGAGACACATCTGGTCAACTTCAATATTATGAAAATGATTCTTAGAACACAGGAAACAGAAACCTACTTCCTCAATGTATTAAAATTTTACATCCAATATAATTTGCAAGAATCCACCCTTAAATATAAAACTTGGTAGCATTTTCTTGTAAGTCATGGTTAAGACAAGAGCATTAAATATTTTTATTTCTTTCAATATTGTAGATATCCTATCATATTTAAAAGAAATAATGCAATGTATGAGAATTAGAAAAGAAAAAAATTACTTTTTTGTAGATATGTTTAATATTAAGTCTTGATAGAAAACTTAAGGGAATTTACATGGGGCACCTGGGAGGTTCAGTTGGTCATGCACCGGACTCTTGATTCCAGCTCATGTCACAATCTCAACATTGTAAAATCAAGCCCCACATCAGGCTCTGCACTGGGTGTGGAGCCTGCTTAAGATTCTCTCTCTCCCTCTCTCCCTGGCTCCCAGCCCCACACTCTCTTGCTCTAAAAAATAGAAAAGAAAGAAAAAGCAAACAAGGGAATTTACAAATTATTAAAACTCAAAGGAACTCTTTTCAGCAAGGTGATAGATTCAAACTTAGGTGCTGGCTGACTATTGGCTAGAGGTCTCTCTTGGTTTCTTGCCACATGGGCTTCATCAGAATGACGATGCTAGGGACCAGAGAGTGCAAGCAAAGACCAAACAAATGTCACACTTTAAGAGGACAATCAACACTTAGTCTTTATTTTTAAAACTCTCCTAATAAATTAGGAAATAAAGAAATGTAATTGACATGATAAATTAATCCTTAGAAACAACACCCAACATCTTTTTTCTCCTGTGTCACAGTCTTTTATCACCTAATCCTCTAAGTGACATCCAATCACTTCTGCCATAACCCATTTTCTAGAAGCAAAACCCTAGGTTCAGCCCTCGACAAGTGGAAGAGGATTTCAGAAAGTCATGTATACCAGAAAGCAGAAACCACTGAGGCAGAAACCACTGAGTGTCATTTTAGAATCAACTAGCTACAGGTACACAGAGAAAGAAGGCATTCCTTTAATTTCTCCTGGGGCACCGTAGCGGGCTTATAGCTAAATGTGAAATCCTCTTCCTTTTGTCAAGCTTTACTGACAGTGGCCCGTATCCACATTTATCCATATTTATCTCACTATCCACAGTTTATATCCATTACCCCAGTATGTCATCTGGTTAGTGCCACTTTTCATTCCTAAAGTGTCCCAATTTAGACAGAAATGGCCACCCTAGTCCTTTAGACCTTAAGGAGGACCCTTACCCAAGTTAATTCGTTTAGGTCTTAAAAGTACAGATGACCCCATAATAGATGAAGAATATATTCCAAAAACCAATACCAGGATCTCTACAAAAGGGCATGGAATTTGCATATGTAATCAATGCTCCCTCAGTGCATATAGGCAACTATAATACAAGGGCATACTGACCTTTGGCTACCTTAACAACTGATCATTCAGCTATTAATATCCATAGTTCCTTTAAGAATAAAAACCTGGTACACTGACAACCTATGGGAGGTTTAAATTACCATGAGCAAGTTTCCTGAAATTTTCCCATAACATTTATACCTCAGTCATTATCTCACACAGTAGTGAACATCTACAGGTCATCAATATCTTCAATTCTCCTATGGTAGTACAAAGGAAAACAAATATTTGACTGATTTAAGGCTTCAATATATTTATGCTATCTTTTAGTGAAGAAAGAACTCAGAAAAATTAACCAATAATGACATGAATTAAATGATCCACAAGCAATTAACTTTTAGAGAAAAATTAAGACAAGAAATTTAAAAAGAACATTAATAATTAGACTACTTAAAGATGGTTATTTTATTGGACTGAGAGAAGACTTCACACTTGGGTTAGAATACAGGACAAGTCTTCAAATCAGGGGATGGGCATTTGAAGAGCACTGAGATAGCAAAGCCAAAAATATGGATGATGTGGCAAAAGGCGGTAGCGTGATCACCTCGTTAGTAGGTGTGATGAGGCTGGACAGGCCGAGCAGTGCTCAAGTGTAAATATATTTCAAATACATTCAAGGGAGTCACTGGATCAAAGTGGCAATCTTTAAGGTTAATCTGATGTAACTATGTAGGATAAATCTTGTGGGCAAAGATCAGAGGCAGAGAGACTTGTCAACCACTTTAAGTATGTTTAAAAAAATAAAAAGTGGTGACAGTGGAATTAGAAAAGAGACACATGCGAGAAACGGGAGAAGTTCCTGCAGAACATGGAAATTAATTGATCTTGGGGTTAAAAAGAACTAAAGGCAATTTTGGATGGCCAAAAGCTGACAGTGACCTGCTAAGTAATTCAAACAGTCAAACTGAGTCAGATGCAGGGTAATTAATACGTAATTCCCCATTTTGGGGGAAGCACACTGCCTTTTCAGGATATTTACTTAACTTTAATAGAGAGGTGAACCTGAAGCAAATTTTGCTGTCACAAGAAAACATTTACTTTAGCATGAAGAACAAAAAAATGCTCCACCACACAAGAGAAAAAACTGAGCACTTAGGCTTCTAATTTCCACCACAATTCAGAGTCAGAAAGATAACTGTAAGGACCTGTGCTAAAATGTAGAGTACAGGCCCTATTTTACGGGAACAGGTGATTTTCACTTCTAGCCAACTGTTAACTGGAAGAAACTCATGCCAAATACGTCAAGATCTTCTGATCTTAAGGTAAGGCATATAAATTTTATGTTATCTATCCCAGACTTCTTTTTCCCCCAATATACCTGAAAGCCAGAAATTTCATTTACTTAGCTGCCATTTCTTGTCAAAAATACTTGGTATTTTTACTTTCTATTAGGCTTGCTCAAGAATAGCAAAATGAACCCTAGAGAGAAAAAAAGACTGGCAAAAATGTTTAGGAGGATATGATGTATATTTACAAATAGTGTAGCAAACTAATTGACTTCAGATCTCTAAATATACACCCAATTTTTATATATCTAATTCATAGGGAAATAATAATCTCCAGGTAAATAATTCTTTCTGAAGTGTAATCTCTAGGGCTAGAACTAAAGAGTTCACATCCAGTACATAAAGCTTCATAGGGATGATGAATGGTTATTATGTAGTTTATATATACATAATACTTTACCTATTTCTAAAACTAAGCTTTTCCTCTTAAAATAGTAACCAAAAGCAATACTTATTTCTAAGTGGCCCAAAAAAGCCCTGGAAGATAAATGTGTGCACAATTTGACCTCTACATGCCACACGCAGCACTGTGTAGTAACAAAAAAAAAAAAAAAATAGTGATTTTCACCACATAATTATCATTTCTTTTTTGTGGTGAAAATGTTTAAGATCTAGTCCTTCACTAACTTTGAAGTATATAATACGGTAACATTGGCTGCAATTACAATGCTGTGCATTAGATCTCAAGAACTTACTCATCCTCTATCTGCAAGTTGATACCCTTTTAACCAACATCTCCCCATTTCCCCCACCCTCCAAGCTCCTTAACCATCACTCTCTTCTGTTTCTCAGAGTTCAGCTTTTTAATATTCCACATGTCAGTAATACCATACAGCATTTTCTTTAACTTATTTCACTTAACATAATTCTCTCAAGGTCCATTCATGTTGTTGCAAAAGACAGGGTTTCCTTCTTGCCCGTGGCTGAGTAATATTCCATCATATATATATATATATCACATCTTCTTTTATCAATTCATCCCTTGACAGTCACTTAGAGACAGATAGTATCTTGGCTATTATGAATAATACTGTAATAAACCTATGAGTGCTATCTTTTCAATATTCTGTTTTTATTTCCTTTGGATATATACCCAGAGGTGGGATTACTGGATAATATGGCAGTTCTGTTTTTATTTATTTATTTTTTAGCAAACCCCATACTGCTTTCCCTAGTGGCTGTACTAATTTACATTCCTACCAACAGGGCACAAAGGTTTCCATTTCTCCACATCCTTGCCAACTTCCCTTTCCTCTTTTTTTTAAATTGATTTTATTTTTTCAATGCTTTTTTTGTTATGTTAATCACCATACATTACATCATTAGTTTTTGATGTAATGTTCCATGATTCATTGCGCATAACACCCAGTGCTTCATGCAGAACGTGCCCTCTTTAATACCCATCACCAGGCTAACCCATCCCCCCACCCCCTCCCCTCTAGGACCCTCAGTTTGTTTTTCAGAGTCCATCGTCTCTCATGGTTCATCACCCCCTCCAATTTCCCCCCTTCATTCCTCTTAACTTTTTGATGGTAGCTGTGTTAACAGATGCAATTTGATATTCCCTTGTGGTTTTGATTTGCATGTCCCTAATGATTAGTGATGTTGAGCACTTTTCATGTATCCATTGACAATTTCTAGGTCTTCTTTTTGAAAAATGTCCACTCAGTCCCTCTATTTTTAAATCTTATTTGTTGTATGAGTTCTTTATATAATTTGGGTATTAACCCCTTAACAGATACATGATTATATGACATGACAGAGGTGTTATCTAACACTTCGGTGGTAATCACATCACAATATATATGTATCAAATCAACATGTACTCCTTAAACTGACTGTGTTATATATTAATTATATCTCAAAAATAAATGAATAAAAATATATAAATAAAAAGATTGAATCAGTCCCACCAGAAAAAAAAGAGTGACCTAGGGTGATCTATGTATTTATAGTTGAGTTAGAGATACTAATATTTAGTCATGTTTTATCTTTTATTTGTCTTACTGGATGAACCCTAAGAATCTTCCCAGTATACCTCTTTGTCTGCACATATGTGGAATGTTGGCCATGTACTTGTTTCTCCTTCTCAGCTTACGTGAGCCAATAAGCTGACGGCAGCTTCAGAGGGAGGTTTTCTATGGACCTATGGCCCAAAAGGGAATTGGGGAAGTTAAATAATGAAAGACCTCCTTCTAGACCTATTAAAATAAATTTGCTCATTAGACTTGTGATGATTTAGGAAACAATTGGTTTACAATGTGGGATTTGATCAATCAAGCAATACATCCCATTGACATCAATGGACATAGATTGAGCCTTTAAACACAGTAATATATAACATGATTCCTATCTTTAAGGAGCTCCCAGTCTGACAGGAGAAAATAAGATATGCAAAAAATAAAACAAACTTTGTATTAAACCATTCACCGGAACAATATTGGAGTTACTAATAAAGTTGTTGATAAATGTTAGAGAATGTGTTACCAATGTATCCAGGAGTAGGCATGGATATTAGCATCTGGGGCTTGCAAATAAATTATCAGTTCTTATTCTTACTACTTCATTAACCTGTACAAATACTGAAACATTCACTCTTTTCATGTCAGTTAAATAGAGGACACATGCTCACATTGTTACTGTGAGATTAAATGACTGATTTGTGAAAACACCTATCCCAGGTTCTGGGCATGTTATAAGAGTTAAATAAAATTTTAGAAAAAGGAGGGAGAAAATAGGACTGATACAGTTTTTCAAGAAGCCATAGACTCCCACTTCTACAAGTGATTATTTACAAGTCACAGATTATGGTTAAAGTATAAAAATATCAGAAGAACTGTCAAGATACAGGATGTCTATTGTGGGTGAAATGAACAGAATCTCCCAGGGGAGAACATGCAAAAGCACAGTGCTGGGTTTGAAGCAGTTGTCCTCATATGTAAACAGTTACACAGAGCTACGAGGTGGAGACTTCCCAGTTCTTCCACAAGAGCTTTTACCTAAAACATACTTCACCCACAGTGATCAATGCCAGGACTCCATTTGTACCATTTCAAACTGACCATAAATCCACAAATAACTTCTGGAAAGAATTTACTTATATTTAATAAATTATGCTTTGCCTTAAGCCAGTACAAGTGGTATTTATCTCTGGTTCAAGTAAATAGAAACTTTAATAATTACTCAAAGCTTTTTTTCTGAGTTCTGTGACCTTATGTATCATTTGCAAGCCTTATTACCTGACTCTTGGATAGTTAGTATTGATTCACCAGTGATCGTCTTATATTTTAATGGCTTGATCTTTTATGTTATGTGATCTGCTTGTTTACTGCTTAATCTCAAGTACCTTAAAGGGTTCCCAACACAGAGATATTCAATAAATACCTGTGCATTGGAATATTACCTTTCAAGGCTAACACATGCCAAGAACCCCTTCTCGTTTCCCTTATTAGTTTAAGCAGTATTTTGTTTCATTTATTAGTCTTCTGAAATTCTGTCTTCTGTGTAACATTTTCAATGTGCAATAAGGGATAGGATTTCCTCCTGTATCTCAGACTGCAAAAGCCTAGTACTCCCAACAAAGTAAATTCAAAGTAGTCTAAGACTTTTTAGCTTGTATACAATAGAAATAGCATGTATCATTGGTGAAAATATTCAATATTCTGTATTTTCCCTATTTATTTTTATCAATTTGCTTAACATAAGAAAGTCCCCCCCAACCCAGCAGCAATTTATAACTGCAAAATCTCTTGGGTACATAAAAAGCTATCTCCCAAACAGTATATTCTCTGTTCCCAAAAATACATCAAAACTCAAGCATGTAATTTTCTATGAGATTTTCTAATGTGACTGTTTCTATATAGAAAAACTACATATTCTATTCTCTACTATTTTATGACAAATAACCAGAATTTCACACTTCTGGAAATTTGTTTCCTGTTGGTTTTTATTTAAATGGAGGACACAAATTTGACGCTAAAGATTGCTCAGCATTTGACTTTACTCATGATGTGTATCTATGCCTTAGTTATATCAGCGTATAAAACTTAGGCTTCTTGGGGCACCTGGGTGGCTCAGTCATTAAGTGTCTGCCTTCAGCTCAGGTCATGGTCCCAGGGTCCTGGGATCAAGCCCCACATTGGGCTCCCTGCTCTGCAGGAAGCCTGCTTCTCCCTCTCCCACTCCCCCTGCTTGTGTTCCCTCTCTCGCTGTCTCTCTGTCAAATAAATAAACAGAATCTTTAAAAAAAATTAAAATAAAACAGGCTTCTTATGTTACAATTGTTCACTTAACATTATTTATAAAGTAAAAATCTAGCACAGGAGGTAAGTATATGGAGAAATGGTATGTTGGATGTATGAAGTATAAATAGTAACTTGTGAGGAATAACCAATCAATTGCTTGGGTTTTCTTTATGGTTTGCTTTTTTTTTTCTTTCCAGAAGAATTTGCAATGGTACAGATGCCTCTGCAATAATCATTTACACAAAAGTTAATTTTAATAACATTTTTAGCTATTTATTTGAATTAGAATAGACACTAATTGTGCCTACTAAACTATTTTCATTTTACTCTGCCAACTTTTTTTAAGACATGTCACAACATGAGATGAGAAATAAGGTCCCAATATTATTTTTACAGAAATTAAGTAATTTTGGAGATGCTATGAAAATCTTACCATAGAACATTCCCAAGGAGTTCTAACAGTTAAAATGTATAACTCTACCTCTGAAACTAATAATACATTGTATGTTAATTAATTGAATTTAAATAATGTTTTTAAAAATGTCCTAACTTATTTCTCGCCTTGAAAACAATATTCTTTATTAAAGGCTTATAATTTTTTAAATATTCTCTTGTTTTATTTCTAAAGCTCAATATCCAGTATCCATTTGTGACCATGGCCAGGGACTTTTATAAACAATGTCACCTATTAAAATATTTTTTGTCTTTAAATGAAAAGAAAGTTGTGCCATCAGGATCCTAATTTTGGATTTGTGTTAACATGAAACAAGGACTACCTAATGCATATGGTAAGTACTTGCAAAACAAATTAATACTACAAACCACATGTGATCTAATTAGTAAGACGGTGTAAGTATTTAATACCACAAGTTCTCTGTCATTCCTAAATGTGTGATTAACCTATATAGCTCTGTGGTTTTTGGTGTTGTTGGCTGGTGAAGGCCTAACAGTGAACAAAGCAGACCAAAGGCCTTGCCTCAATATATTATTATGTCATCACACGTCCTAGTCAGTGTAGCAAAGGCAATAATGAGCACCACTTATCTCTTTGAGACTGGATAGTTTCAGAAGGAGCAGCTATGTCTAAAAACGTTTTGTCTTCCCTCCCAAAACAAAATCTAAAACCTATTCACTTCTGACTGCCTATCTTGTGCTAGTGTTTTATATACATTCTTGAAATGCTACCTTACAGCAATCCTACAAGGTAGTCATTACTATTCCCAGTTTACACTTGGGTTAACTAAAGCTCACCAAGCGTGTACACTTTGTCTTTGCTTATTTAGCTATTAAGTAGTAGAGCCAAGTTCCCATGTTCCACCTGTATTTTTATTTATAGACTAAATTACATCTTTAGATTCCCATCAAGATTGATTTCTAAAAGAGGGGCACCTGGGTGGCTCAGATGGTTGAACATCTACCTTTGGCTCAGGTCATGATCCCAGGGTCCTGGGATCAAGCCCTGCATCAGGCTCCTGGCTCAGCGGGGAGCCTGCTTCTCTCTCTCCCCCTGCTCATGGTCTCTCTTTCTCTCTCTCTCTCTCTCTCTCTCTCTCTCTGTGTGTCTCAAATGAATAAATAAAATCTTTTAAAAAAAAGATTAATTTCTAAAAGAATTTCCAGTAGAGATTTGTGGAATTTTTCTTTGTTGGATATTTATTCTTCTTTTCAGATAGCAACTTACTGAATAAACCTGAAACTGATTTCTGAAGCGCAGTATAGAAAAAGATTAATAATGCATAGTTTCTGTCTTTGCAGAGCTTGGAGTCTAGCACAAAGAGAAGAGTGGTGTGCATGCATGCATATCTGCATGCATAAAATGTTATAGAGCTAAGATACAATTACTGGCAGGGAAGAGTCTAGTCAAAGAGGGAATAATCATCAATTCTCACTGTGAGGTCAGACTTTAGAGAAGAAATGTTGTTTGTGTAGAGTCTCAAAAATATGAGTTGGTAGATAAAATGAAAGAAGTGGCAAGATCAAGGACAGAAGAGAATTATGAAACATGGTGCATTAGGGAATTGCAGTCATTTTGTAGGTTTTGTATATGGGCTAGGGGTGGTTTCAAAAGATAAGTAGAGACAAGGCCATGAAAGGTTGTTTACACCGTGTTTAGTAATTGGGCATCCCTACAGTGGTCTTTGAGGTATCATAAGCAGAGGAGTAACACGCTAAGATTTGTGTTTTAGATGATCATTTTGTGGCAATGTGAAGAATTGGTATGTGGATTCTTGAATGCAGAGAAACCAGTTAGTAAAATATTTCAGTGGTCCAGAAGCAAAGGAAAAGATCCAAATTTAAGCCACTACCAGTGGAGTTAAAGTGAAGAAGACAGACAGGAGACAGTAATGAGGTACAATTGTCCACGCTAATCACCAAGCATATTTTAGGATTGGGAGAAAAGGAATCTGGAAGATGACTCCAGGCCTCTAGTTTAGACTGGGATAGTTTAACAGTATTTTATGTGCACAGGGAATGTAGGAGAATAGTCAGGTTTAAAGGGAAGAGTTACAGTTTAGTATAGGTTGATCTTAGGAATTTTATCAGACACCCAACTGGTGATGTCTAGTAGGCAGTGGGAATTTGAGTCTAAAGCTCAGAAGACCTAATACTCTAAATGCTTGCCCAGACTGCACTTGATCTGTTGAATAATGTGGTTATGCTTTTTTTTTTAATCTTAGCCTCACTGCTTGTTTTAAATTTAAACAAGCCTCACTGCTTGTTTAAAAATAAGCTTCTCAGTTTTCCAGGAATTTGATAAGCTCCCCTTCCTTTCCGTGGTGATAGGTTCAGTCTAGTTGATTTGTTGATACTATGCTCCATAACCAATCCTAAAGTACAATTGGAATTTATCTCAGCTCTGCCATTAATTTTCAATGTGACCTTAGGCCGCTTATTTAACCTTCCTCTGTTTTAGTGTCCCCAGCTGCAGAATACAAATACTGTAATACAAGCTAACACACCACGTTAAGAGAAGGAAAACTAATATAAACTTTACTAAAGTGCTTAGTAAATACAAAATCTTATATAAATGCTAACCCGAATATATTCCCCATTTTCTCACTGTTGCTGGTAATAGCTTAGAAAAGAAAGAGGTGATGGACACAAAATACTACTCCCCAATTGGTTGCAAAGCCAAAGAAAAAAGGGGATAAAATGCACATGTAACGGCTTCTAATATATTTTCTATATATTACCTGGTACTTTTGACCTGTGGCAAAAATAACTCCTATGAATTTCTATGAGCTAGCATGATTGAATTGTGAAATCATCAGCCCCTACGGTCCTGCTTTTGATACTCTGGCTCTCCACTGCATAGGACAATCAGGCTCATCTCATCTTTGCAGATGCTCAAAAAGGGAGAAATCAGGTTGTTTCTGGGAAGATAGGGAGTCAACCCATCTCAAAAATATGTTATGTACACAGTCCTCAATAACTCTGTCCTCAAGGCCAAAGCCTAATCGGTGATGAACTGTCTTAAAAAGTAAGCTTCCCAGATGTTTTTGTTGACATATGCTTCTCCATTCTCCATTGCTCTACCTTGCTGCCTCCTCCTTGGACATTCCCTGGTGGAGATTAGGGATGTAGAGTTGTAGAATAGCCACAGATCCATACTGTAGCAGAAGTGACTTCTGGGAGGGGTACCTGGGTAGCTCAGTTGGTTAAGCATCTGCCTTCAGCTCAGATCATGATCCCAGGGTCCTGGGATCAAGCCCCATGTCAAGCTCCACTTACTTCACTTACTTGGTGGGGAGCCTGCTTCTCTTTCTCCCTGCTCTTGCCCTCTCTTAATATCTCTGTCTCTAATTCTCAAAAAAAAATTGTGTTTAATCTTTAAATGAATAAATGAATGAATGACTTCTGGGAGAGGCTCTCAGGGCCAAAAGAGCTGCTTCTAGATAGAGCTGCCATAGACCATGGCATTCTTAGAAGACCGCCATGCCTTCCTCTTCCAGAAATCTTTGAAGCATCCAGCTTTACCCCAAACATACTTTTCAGTCATGTATTTATTTTAAAATATATTTATGACTTACCTTTGTTTCAGGCACAATGCTGGGTATTAAACTTATGAAGAGTAGTCATAGTTTTAAAAAAGGAGTTCATAAAAGAATGTTCATTATGTTAGTAGTAACAAAATTTATCGAGGATTTTTACATGCCTGGAACTATCCTATCCGCTAGTCATATACTGTTTAATGCTTATATAAAGTCAGGGGCATATGTATTATTTCCCTAGGGCTATTGCTTCTTGGCCTTTTGGCTAAGATCAAGTGTATTTCTGTAGGGCTACTGTAAAAATTACCACAAACTTGGTGGCTTACAACAAAAGAAATGTATTCTCCTACAGTTCTGGAGGCCAGAAGTCAGAAATCCAAGTATTGGCAGGAATGGTTTCTTTTGAAGGCTTTGAGGAAGACTCAGTTCCACACCTTTCTATTTGCTTCTGGTGACTGGCTGACATTCCTTGACCACTGTTTGTTGTCATTCTAGTGTTTGTCTCCACTTTCACTGTATCTCCTTCTCTATGTCTCTTTGTCTCTATGTCTCTCTCTCTTTTTTTTTTTTTTGGTCTCATAGAAGAAACTCTCATTGGATTTAGGACCCGTCAAAATCCAATAAAATTTCACGTCAATCCTTTCCTTATTTATTTCTGTAAACACTATCTCCAAATAATGTCACATTATGAGTTGCTAGATAGATACAAATTTGGGGGACCCTAATCAAATCACAATAGAGTGTAAGATCATTATAGCTGAGAAAATTGAAGCTTATCAAGAAATTTCTCTAGTGTCAGTTTTTGCTACATAACAAAATATTAAAACTAAGTGGCTTAAAATAGAACATAGATTATTTCTCACATATTTTGATCATCTGGCTGGTTCTTTGTTATTCCCTTTACCATGCACGCTTTCATGTGAACCAATTTCACACTGAATTTTTTTATTTCAAAAAAGGAAAAACTGAACTGTTCACTTACTTCAACCAATATGTTATTATAACTTATTGTATCAAAAGGTTGAAAAGAGTTTTTAGCTCTTGTTCCTACCCAAAATCCTTTTTCAGAAAATACAGAAGAATGGCATTGTCTTTGACTCTCAGATCAGATACTCCTTTGGAATGGACCATTTCTCATGGAGGTTACACAACAAGGAAAATACCCCACCATAAACATTATTTCCTATGTATCTTTTGTAGCCAAATTCTGCCCAAAAGTATACCACTTTTGCTCTAGATCTCTTCCAATGCACAAAAACAAAATATTGTATTTGTTATGCTGGCCATTTCTAATGCTTTTACTTTAGGAGATTTTTATTCAGGTTATATATCTGAGTAAGTCTTCGCTAGTGAGATTCTATTCTGTAGAACACCAGATGGCCACAACACAGAAATGACACCTGCAGAAGGAATTAAATAAAGAAGGAATATTCACTAAGCTGTGCCTTCTTGTGGCTGCCAGCTGTGTGCATAGCAACATGAGAAACAAGTATGATCTACAATACTGGTTTCCTTAAAGAGACCATGGGAAGTTGCTAGCACAGTGCTCTGAGACTCATCAAGTATTAAATCAGAAAGAATATAGTGGAAAACCTTGTTTGGTCTTCACTCACGGCATTGGCAGTGCTAGGGAATTAGACTAGGACTCTGCCATCTGTGGGCTTGTTTGAAGTACAAGTGCTGCCATTGACCTATAATGATTTAACATTCCTCTTGGGAATACAGAGCGTACAGACACATATGGGGTGAATTTGTACAGAAAAATAAAGGAACAAATAAAATATGGAGCTTGCTACTTGAGCACTTTTAAGGTCAAGTGCTAGGACTCTAGATGGCCTTATTAAATGAACAGATTCGAGGGGGCAATAAATGTTTCCTTGGCTCATGGCTCTACGCTGTAGATCATCAGGTTTCATGTAGGTCTCTCACTGATACGATTATTTGTGGGTTATTTATTTTATATACTTCACATTAAATTCCACTGTCGTATTTCTTACAGAGTTATATGTGATGGTTTGTCATCACTTGTCATCATGTAAACTTACTAACAGAGCCAACTCTCATCTGAATTGCTTTCTACCTAATTTCACACATCTTACAGGACAAAGTACAGAACTACAGCCTCGTTTTTATGAAGTCCTAAGGGAGATAACCTCAACTACTTAAAAACTTATCAAAAGTGGAGTTAAATGCATTTAGTTACGGAAACCTCTTTTTTAAAAATTAGGCTAAGGGGATGGTTGTAAAATGCTCCAAATATACTAAAAACCATTGAACTATATACTTCAAACTGGTTAACTTTATGGTGAAAGGATTTTATCTCGATAAATCTGTTTAAAAAACTGGTCCATCCAAGTTTGACTGAGCACCACTGGTTCTCCATTTGGAGCTTCCCAACCTCTCTCTTCCTCTTCTCACCTGTTCTTTCATATTCCTTGAGGACCCATTCAAACCTACCTCAATAGCCCAGATTCCAGCAAGGTCTTTTACAATCATGTATATGTTAAAAAATTTCAGTGAAGGATTTTCTTCTCTCAAAAGCCTAGTTGAATTTCTAATTGTTTAACAAACACATTTGCACAAAATTATTTTATCTTATCCAGGTATTTAATATATATGTGCTTTAAGGAGCACCTGGGTGGCTCATTAAATTAAGCATCTGATTCTTGATCTCAGCTCAGGTCTTGATCTCAGGGTTGTGGGCTCAAGTCCCACGTTAAATATGCGTGTGTGTGTGTGTGTGTGTGTGTGTGTGTAAAATATATGTGTGTGTGCTTTAGGAAGGGTCTTTTCTAAGCCCAAAAAATAGAAAATTGGGGGCTAGAATGCTACTGAGGGAAAAAGAATTGAGGGTCCTCATTCTATAGGAAAACTTTGCATTCACGTATATCCTAACATGTGTCCATTCTATGTTTCCTCCTGCTTTTTTTTTTTTTTTTTTTTTTACAGTTACTTTACTATTATGCCTACTGGTACTCAAGTGTGCTTCTCTCAGTTGAACACACTCAGTTCCATTCATCTACAAAAGAAGGTAGAACTCAAAGACTGGCTGACATTCAAACACATTAACCTTCTTTACCAGGTTTTCACTCTATTATTTTTATAAATAAACTCTTGGTAGGCACTTTATTGCAAATTTTACCATGAAAAAATAAGTACTAAAGGTGGTACTTAGATCATCATTCCATCACTTCTCTGTATTTACCAAAAGCTACATATTAACAGCTTTCAAATTTCTTAAACTTGTTTGTCATTATCTCTCCTCAGAGTTTCTTCACCCATGAAGACTTTTAGCTATTGAAGCTCACAAAAAATTCCTCCTTCAGACTCATTTAATGCTTAAGTATGAGTAGAAAGAAATGGTCTTTTCTAAATAGGAGCTATTGGTCCATTGGCCCTTTTCCTTTAGTATAGATATTTTTATAAATACTATATTTAAAAAATAAAAACATAAGTAATCCGGGTCTATATAGAAAAATAGGAAAATGAAAATAAGCAAAAATAAAAGTAAATAAAGATTACTGATATTCTTACCATACATAAAAAATAAGCATTATCTTTTTGTGAGTAGTACCCTTGTATGTGCATGTATGTGTGTATACACAACTATACAAACACACACCTTTCTTCGCATCTTGATTATTCCACTGCGTATTACTTCTTACATTGATTTGGTAAATATGCCTTTAGTAACCACCATGTTTTAGGTTCCATGCTGGGCACTTGGAATAAGTGAGAATGATATGGTTGGCCTTGGTAGCCCTTTCTAGTAGAGGACGCAGCCAACTAACATCAAAACAGAAAAAATAACTGCATTATAAAAAATGTTATAAACAAAGTATCAAATTATTCCCGGGGGCATTACTTTATGTAGTTTGTATTCTTCATGAAAGAGTATTTAAACCAAGACTCAAGAATGTGAAGAAAGTAATCTTGGAAAGACTGATATATGGAGCATTCCCAAACAGAGGGGCTATCAGTTTCAAAGCCCCTGTAATGGTCAGTATGATCTATCAATGTGGTTAGGCTGAAGTGTCCAGTTATTCAATCAAACACTAATCTAGATGTTGTTGTGAAGGTACTTTATTGACATGGCTAATATTCGTTATCAGTTGCCTTTAAGTAAAGGATATTATCCTTTATAATCTTGGCAGTCCTGATTCTATCATTGAACATTGTTAAGAGCAGAAGTGAAGTTTTCTAAAAGAAGAAATTCTACCCGGGGACTGCAGCTTCAGCTGCATGAGTGTGCCTGCCTTTGTGACTCCTTGCTTATGCATTCCATACTTGTTTGGTATTGGAGCTATGGTTAAAAATCTAGGCATTAGGGGTATGGGTGCAGGGCTGAAGAAGTATGGCTGTATTCCAGTGAGCAAGAGGGAGAGTGGCACAAGATGAATTAAAAGATAGCCAGAATCCAAATCATGCAAGATCTAGTATACCACAGAATGATGGTTGAATATTAGATGATTAAATAAAAGCACTGCCTTACTTTCAAAGGTGAGGGACATTATCCAGTGTAAGCTTTAAGGACATTACATTACTTGCTGAGGGAGAGAATAAAGTAGAAAGGGACAAGTATACCAAGAGGGAGACCAGTTAGAAGGCTGTTTTTTGTACCAGTCTGGGACAAAGATCATGGCTGCTAAGTTGGCAAGAGTGGATGTGCAGAGAAGGTGATGGATTTATCCCTGAGGGAAAGTTGAGAGAACTTAGATATAGTGGGCAAGGAAAAGGCAGCCTTGAAGATGGTCCCTACTTACCTTGTTACGAGGGGAAATATGTTCAGTGTTGACATACTAAATTTGAGATGTCTCAAGGATAGCCAAGTCTAGACTTCAGAGTTTTGGATAAGATTCATATTTGGAATTTAGAATTCATGACCATTAAAATCATATCTAACTCTGTGCAAGTGAATGAGATCACTGAAAAAGCAAGCCCAGAGAGAGGAGGAAAATGAGGCAATCTGAACCACAAGGTGCACCAAAACTTTGAGATCAGCAGAAAAAGACTCAAAAAAAAAAAAAAAAAGTACTTAGAAGGAGGTGCTAGTGATGGAAAGGAAACCAGAAGATTTAAATATTGTGTTGGCAAAATGAGAGTATTTTGAGAAACAAAGAATGCCAGTTGTGTCAAATGTTGTTGAAAATTTAAACACAATGAAGGGAGTAAACCATCCACATGCAAGGTGAAACAAAGCAGCCAAGAGAACAATGATGACCTTCCCGAGAGTGAAACAGTGGGTCCTAAGGGCAGAACCCATATTGAATGTGACTAGGACGTTAGAACGTGAGCACAGCCATGCTTTTGTGAAATGCTTGTGAAGAAAGCAGAGGCATGGACAGTGGACAGGTGTGGAGGGGTGTGAAAGGGATATTTGTCTTTTTAATGTATATAATAATGGGAGATACAACTAGACCTCTAGCTTTTGTGATCTGAAATTACTAGCTGTTAGCAGAGAGCTTCAGAAATACACTAACAAGTCTTCAAATCCCCCTAAATCACCACACAAAAATAGGCAAAGCCACTAGGATGGAAAAACAAAAACACATTAACACAGAAAACATCTACAGTAAAACTAGTTAAAAAAATTTTTCTTAAACCTTCACAAGTGAGTAGACACAAACCACTGATGGTAAATGTGAGTATGTGGCCAGAGCACCTGTGTCAGAGAAAGCAGGAGAGAGGGGAAGCCAAGAGAGTGGCCAAGTTTCTGGTAGAACAAGGATTTTGTGAGCTATTTAGAGAAGCATCAAGGATGCAAGAGAATTTGCCAGAAGAGAGTGAAAGATATAGAAGATGAGAGGGAGAAGGAGGCTGGCTGGCTAGCTCCTGGGGCACGTGATTGCCTCATATACTGATTTTTCATGTCTATGAATTCAGGCCCACATTTTCAATGATTCCACAGAATTCAGTTACGGAAATATGGTGAATTCCTTAATCCCCTATCATTGGATAAATGGTTTTTATGTTGTGGGGGAGGGGGGTCACAAAAATGACAGAACAGCTACATGAAACTATCATGTGCAGTCTTCTTGACAAATTCATTTGTTTTCTTTCTGAGAATAAATTCTCAAAGTGAAATTCTTAGGTTTAAGTATGCACATTTTCGTAAGGGTTTTGGTATTTCTAGATTGGTCCTAAAACACCCCCCACCATTAGAGTCTTAAAATAGCAAATATTAATCACACTAATCTTGGGTTTACCCATTCTTTTTATTTTCTATTACTTAATTTCTATTATTTTTCAATTTTAATAGTCACTTATTCTTGAAAAATTGAGTTCATCTTTAAGGGTTTCAAAGAAATTACCTGACATATTTGGCCTATTTTCTTACATCCTCTGCAATTGTGATTTTTATCTAATTTGGGATATTGAGCCTGTTAATATTGAACAGGTATGCCTTCTACTTTAATTGGCTAGCCAGACAGTGACCTGTTTTGGTTTTTTCCTCCAAAACTGTTTTTCTATTTATAGATTCTAGAGTTATATTTTCTACTTCGTTATTTTCTGGTTTTCTCTGTTTTAATCCCCTATTCCTATTAGGCTTTGTTTTAATATAATGAGTTTTCACAATCATTCTTTCTAAGTTGTTTGCAATTGTAGTTGTGCTTCTCTCTTTGACAAATTAATACAAAAGAAGCATTGCTCTGTTATTCCTTTACTAGTAATTTCTAGTTCCACATATTTTCAAAGATTTTCATTTTGTGGCTATTTTTATGATTCTCATGTATTTTATTATCTAATCAATTTTTACAAATATGCTACAGACATTATATAAACTGTTTTGAGGGTAAACACTTAAAATCGATCTAATAAAAATACATAATTATTTAATTCCTGTGCTTCTGTATTTTATTTCTTTTTTTTTAAGATTTTATTTATTTGACAGAGAGAGACACAGCGAGAGAGGGAACACAAGCGGGGGAGTGGGAGAGGGAGAAGCAGGCTTCCCACGCAGCAGGGAGCCAGATGCGGGGCTCGATCCCAGTACCCTGGGATCATGACCTGAGCTGAAAGCAGACACTTAACAACTGAGCCACCCAGGCGCCCTCTGTATTTTATTTCTGACCATTTAATGAAGAGAGAGACAGAGAGGAAGGAAATACAGTAAGAATTAACATTTAGGTAAACTTGGTGAAGGATTTCTGGGAATTCTTTCTACTATGTGTACGACTTTTTTGTCTATCTAAAGTTAGGGAAAAACATTTTTAAAAAGGAAATATTGTAAGGTGATCATGAATGGAAAAATATTCAGTTGTCTGAACGCAAGGTCAAATGTAAACACACCTTTGAATCAAGAGATGATATCAGACACGTATTATTGTCCCTTTTCATAACAACTAAGCACACATTAAGACGTTACTGGGGTGCCTGGGTGGTTCAGTCGTTAAGCGTCTGCCTTCGGCTCAGGTCATGATCCCAGGGTCCTGGGATCAAGCCTCAGGTCCAGCTCCCTGCTCAGCAGGAAGCCTGCTTCTCCCTCTCCCACTCCCCCTGCTTGTGTTCCTGCTCTCGCTATCTCTCTGTCAAATAACTAAATAAAATCTTTAAAAAAAAAAGATGTTGTTACCAAGAGAAATGGAGAGTCAATATTAAAAAAGAAAAAAAATTATTTGGCATAATATTGAAATTTGAACTATGGTTAAAGAAGCATCAAAGAATTTTCAGAAAAAGATATGAAATTTTAGGAGAGAAATAGGCTTCATCTTGATGTAGCAAGAAGGCAAGGCTCACTGACAAACTCACTGAAAAATGCTCCACGTCCCCATTGGTCATTCCAAGGCTTCATGCACACTAAGTCATAACCAGAGTATTTTGACACATACCATATTAAGCTCAGTGCAGTTCAAAGGGCCAGTGATAAAAAAAGATTGTCAATTATTGTTACAGGGTAATTTTCTAGGTTATTTTTTTTTCTTCCGGTCTGAGCTTCGGTCCACACATTTTTTAAGAGCCTCAACTAGTCTAATCCATGGGAAAAAACCCTCAGGTAAGGAGTATATTTTGCCAGTAATTTTTTAAAATACTAGTGGTTTTATATATCTAATAACTGCATACAAATGTATATATTCCCTTTCCTAATTTTTACCTATCAACTTAGATACTCCTCTATTAACGGAGTTTTCAGAAATAGCAATTGATTACATTAGTCAAAGTACATGGCTTATGACTTCTTCATGTATGACTATCATATAAGAAACAAGTAGGTATCCATTAAACATCAACTGAATGTAGCAAATATGAATTCTAGACCAAAAAAAAATGCAAGTGTGTGAGAAACATAACATACATTAATTTCCATCTTTTAAGCCCCAATTTCCACTGAATAACAAACTCTATTAGTAAAAATTCAGTTGCCTCTTTTTTTACTAGTGTGCTAGTACATTTTTAACAACTGTCTCTGGGGGTGGTGCAGTATAAAGCAAGCATTGATTTGTAGCAGTCCCCAATTTTTATGGCATAAATACTCCTACCCTGGCCAGTTATAAACCTCTAACTTGACCTTCATTTAACAAAGAGATGCAAAGTGTTGTTAGCAATCCAAACTGAACTAGCTCCAAAACACGCCATTGCTTCCTTTCCTAGAGTTGTGTCAAATTATCTGTTACCAAAACTTTTGGGCAAGAGTGCAACTACCCAGGCCTATACACACTGAGATAAATGTCATCCCGTTAATCCACAAAGGACCCTACTCTGTTTTCACTTGTTCCCTAACTCAAGAACTCTCCAGATTGTTTCTTGTCTAGCAGGAGTCCATTTGGACCCATGGAGAATTTGCATTTCCTCCTATAACTCATGGGGGAAAAAGGAGGCTCTGGGAACCTGTTGCAGACCCATTCACCAAGACACATCTTGCAGCCACTTCTATTCTGCTGCCCCTGTGACACATTGCACTGCAAGGAAATCTGAGCATCCGCCATGACATGTGCAAAGTGAGGCACATGCTCCTGATTCTCCAATCTACCTGAAATTTCTGTCACTCCTTTACCCAAACAGGGATCGTTCAGCATAGATGCATTGAGGGCAAGAAAGAGGGTGCTTCTCTCAGGGACACTCATGAACATCTAACAATGGTTTTCCTCCAAATTACTGTCTCATCAGAACAGGAATCTCTACCCTATAGAGGAGTCATAGTTATCATTTACAAATCATGTTTTTTTGACAATACCTGAACTTAGGCTTTTAATATTTCCAGGCTCTGGTACAAGAAATTCTTTTTCAGTCTTTTTAGCACCTTTCTAATGAGCAAAGATATTCTATTGAGAAATGGAATAAGGGGCAAAAAACGAACAGAAATTTAAGGGAAATCTTCAATTAATATAAAAATTTTATCTTACTACATATATATTTGTTCTGGAGGGAAATTTGATTGTTTATCAAAAGTTTTACTCATATACATATGCTTTTCCCCAGCAACTTAATTTTTCAACTTTTACCATAAAAATAATTTAAAATGTTCATAATTTAACTGTAAGAATGCCCACCAGTGTTGATAACCATTGTAAAAAAAAAAAAGCACACACCATAATGAAAATTTATTAACAAATTATAGTGTATCTATTCAATGCAATCTTATGCAACTATTAAATAGGATTATGAAAAGATATATTATCACAAGAAAAGATGTTTGTAATTCATGGTTTAGTGGAAAAATCAAAATATCTTCCTGAAACAAAAAAAAAACTCTCATACATTCATATGTATGTTTTAATATTCAAGTGATGATATTGTCAGTGATTTTTATTTTCTTCTTATTGCTTATCAGCTTTTTAATTTTTTTTCTTATCAGTAACATTTGGTAAGTGGTAAAAGATCTTTTTACTGAATACCGGTTGAATAACATCTCAGACAAGATAATATTTTGAGGATGGTGTCTTATTTTTTTTATGGTAGGCATGAGATAATCTGATCTTTTATTTCATTATATTCGTTCTACGGCTTGGAGATGAATGTACAGTTCCATACCTATTTCTTCATCCTCACACCTACCCCAACATGACATAGAAGTTGTTATCCCTACTTCACGTCTATGAAAACTGGGCCTGTATGATGTGTTGTGATTTACACTATCACTTAGTATGTAGGTTATGAATTATGTGCCTCCAAATTCTGCACTCTTTCTAATACATTATGATGTTTCATTGGAAATGAGAGAGAAGATAGCATGAAATAAATCTGTTTATGATTCATAGGTTCTGGAAAAATTGCACAAAGGCATTTTAATCAAAGAAATTACAATTATACCCTGAAATAGGTGCCCATGCCCATTAGTTTAAAAATTTATAACAGAAATATGTGTATTAATACTTCTAAAAACATAGGGGGACAAGGGGAAAAAATAAAGGACTATCTACATTTCCAGCTTTGGGCTAAGGTCATTCTGTGTATTCCCTTGTTTAATTATCAGACTGACTTTGTTGAGTATGTACTCTCAAGTTGGTATCAGGTATATCTTTTCCTATGATAAAATTGAAGTTTAAAAGTAAATAAATCCACCCCAGGTTGTGCAAGTAGCAAATGACTACCTGGTTCTACCTATGGGACAGAAACTAGTCAATGCTCTTCACCAGGACCCCATGTAAATATGAGCAAGTAGCAGTCAGTGTGAATCATCATAACCATCAACAAAACTCTGCAAGTAACATGGATTGAACTGTTAACCCAAAGACTACCAGAACATTTAAAGGAGATACAGGATCATTAATATTTTTTCAACCACTCAGATTCTCCAAAACAGAAAAAAGAAACTTAGAGGAAATTTGCTGAGTAGAATGCAAAACTTTGGGACACATAATGACCTCATTGTTCTATTTGTTTCATAATAGTCTTCATGATAATCAAAAACTATTCTATTTATGCCTCACAAAACAATAAGGAAAAAGGAAATGGAACAATTACGTGGATAGACCAAGTCAGCACATTGCTTTTGATTGAATTATATGGCAGTTTTACGTAAAGCTGTTTTTGGGCACCTAAATTACCTAAGGAAGTGTGGATTTTTCCCCCTCTGCCTCATTGCACACTGAGTGTCTACACAACAATGTATTATACTATTGGCCTAAAGATAGTCACAATTATATCCTTTATATATATGAGTATATAATAGCCTTGAGTTCTAACTGTTCTAAAGATACCTATAAATCTAACAGAAAACAAGGGTTCCTATCCACAAATTTTAACATTTATGCTTTAAAATTTTTATTTATCTATTTGAGGGAGAGAGAGAAGGAGCATGAGCTCGGAGTTGGGGGAGGCAGAGGGAGAAGCAGACTCCCTGCTGAGCAGTGAGTCCCACATGGGGCTTGATCCCAGAACTCTGGGATCATGATCTGAGCAGAAGGTAGATGCTTAACCAACTGAGCCACAAAGCACCCCACGTTTATGCATTTTAAAAGATCTACTCATTTACTTCTAATTCATATGAATTATTACTTATATATGAGTTCAGAGAACTTAGAAAAAGCAAAATAGCAAGACTTTTTAAAATATTATAAAAATACCATTGATGTATCACTGATTTTATTCATTCATCAAAACTTAATAAAATTCTCTACTTTATGCCATGCACTGGATCCAACAGAGCAGACTAGCCCCTGCCTTCATGAGTCTTTTGTTCTAGTGATATTCTTGTCAATATCATAATTTAGTCCCCCTATGCTGAAAAGGAATTTCCCCATCCTAGCAAGTATAAGATTTTCAAGATGGTTCTCTGTGCCACTGGTGTGACTAACTATTGCAGTTTGACAAAAAACCACCTCAAAATTTGGCTTCGTGTCTTTACTCATCCTCTAAGCAGAAGACTGTTTACTAACACAGCTTTCAAAATGAGTCACACCTGTGGCTGTCACTTGAAAGGAAACACATGAAAGCCTGGAGACTTTGTTCCTGAGGAAATCTCACAGAGAAAGACTGATCAAATCAAGGACGTGCCCATTGCTGAGGACAAGATCAAGCCGCCAGGTCTAGCTCTTCTAATGCATTTTCATATCTCCAGAGTCTGTTGATCAGAGTCCTGTTTCTAAAAATGTCTGTGCTTCTGGGAATACTATTATTAAATCATTTTTCACTTTTCACATTTTCTTTTCTTCTATCAGTCTGAATATCTATTCTAAAGCCACAGGACTACATTTGTCAAAGAGATAAGCAACACTGTTGTTTGAGGGAGAATGTGAGATTTCTTTTAAAAAGAAAGTAAAAAATTTACAAAATTTTTCTTCAGCAAAAGAAAAATCAATTCACAACACTTATGACCTGATCATTAGAGCATACATTTGCATCCCCATGGTGGGAAAGGACGAATTTAAATTAATCTTCTTGCCGACCTAGTAAAAAGTTATTTTTTTCCTCCTTAGGTACAAGAACAAATCAGCACGCTCAAGTACACTCTGACATACTAAATTCTGCATTCTTCTAAACTTTTTGGACAGACATGTTTTCTCTACTACTTAGCAGCAGAGCAGGTCATATAATAGATCAGTCATTAAAAGTTTGCTTCATTCATTTCAAAGACACATCTATATTAAAGTTACAGCCCCTTAGGAATAAATACCACCTAGGAAACATGCAATGCAAGGTTAAACCAGCAGTTTAAACTTAACAGTTGACCGCTGATACACTAAGCCTCTAAAATTTCCCTTTCCAATAAACACTTTCTTCATTTCATTTAAATTTGGGTAACTTTGTCCCCAACCTACATCCTAGGTTTAGTAAACCAGATTTTCCTAGGAGTGAGAAATAATACACCTCATGAAAATATTTTCTGCTCCACATCTCTGTCTAAGAATACTGGAAGAAACACCTCCCCTTGCACAGACTTAAGACTATTTAAAATCTCTGTTCCTGCTATATAAAGCCAGTCAGATTAATTCAGAAATATACTGAGTTGTGCTTTTATTTCTCCTCAATGATGAATAACTTGTTGAGCCCTCTAAAATAAAAGGCAACAATTTGTCCATGATTTTAACATTCATTCATGTATTTCATTTACCAGTAGAAAAAGAAAATGTTTTTTCATTCATTTTTTTCCCTAAAGATCTCTCATTTCTGTCCCCCCACCCAGTATTTTTTACTCTAGTCAGGTTTTTATGCCCTCCTTGAAAAAAACATTATTTGGGTTGCAGTAGGCCTAACTGAAACACCAAAAAGACATCATTTGACAAAGGAGATGTGGCTTAATTTCATTCTTTTATATCTCATATACCTCATTAGTGTTCTTACTGCCAGCTTGCAATTATCCTCCATAATGGAGAATACAGAATGCATGGAACTGGAAATCCACATATAAATCCCCAACCTTATTTTATCCAACACATTCAATCTTTTTGCAATCTAACCTTTCACTGGAGAGCCTAATAATTAGCCAGACTGGCTGGGAGCAGTTTCACCTCAACTCACTTCTGAAAGAAAATGGACTAAAGTAACAAGTGGCCAGGGTGCAAGCCACAGGGCAGAGCTAGGAGTTTTATGAAGGTGAAGTGAAGTACAAAACTCACCAATTAACTCAATATGCCGAGAATTCTCAGAGCAGTAAGATCAAAAATAATAAAGATAGAGGACTGGATGCTGCTCCGACCCTAGCTGGAAGCAGTCAAGAAGTAGTTTCTTTTTAGGTTCACGTAACCTACCAGGTAACCTACCATGTCAGTTAAGGGCTACAGTCTAGGTCCTAAGTACAGAGGATGAAGTAGGTCTGTGATTAGGGAATGGAACAAGAAGGAAGAAGAGAGATGGGGAAATCTCCCACAGAGTCACAAAATCAATAGCTAAGAAATTAGGCCATCAACGGCTGCCTAGATTTCATACTATGTGGAAAAGACAATGAAACAGGAAGGCTATATACAAATCTGTCCCAAAATGCCATGAATCTTTGCTCCCTTTAGGCACAGGCAAATTGGGAGTATTCTGTCTACCTTTCCTTCTGGGCCCTTGCTAATTTCAGACAAGACTCCCTGTAAGTCTCAGAAGGATTGAGGGGGAGGGAAATCAGAATGCTCTAGGACGGGACTCCCAGCACTCCATACTCATCCTTGCACAAGCCATATGTAGATTCCTATGTGGAAGCACATTTCTAGGGCCGGAGTTCCAGGACTGTCTTCTCTGGTCAATCCCAGAGATGGTGCTTAGTCAAAAGCAGTTATCATTACAACCTATTTCCCAAAATAACCCAGGTCCTTATAATTTTTAAACGATTTTTAAAAATCAATCATATATGCTAAGTGAAAACGTGTCAGGTAATAAGGGAGGAGAGTAATAAAACCAGCAGGTCTCACCTTAAATTATGGCAAATAAACAATATGTTCGGTTTGAGCTTCCTGACAGCCAAGATAAAGGGGAAACTACATTAAGAGGGGATCCCTTAGGATCATTAGGTAGTTTATAATATGCTGATTTTTCCTCCAATTAGATCATGAATTAACAGTAAGGCCAATTAGTAAAAAGACTGATCTAAATACATGTTGGGTACACAAAAAGAAATAAATAGAATTAATCATATCACTAAAAAGAGAGGAATAAAATATAATAAGTACACTGAGTGGGGAAGTTTTTATTAGTAGCCGACTCTTTAGTTGGTTGTTAATTTTTGAGAATTCACATGGGAGAACTTCAACCAAAAAGAGATGTCTAACAGGCTGTTTCAGCTAGAGGGAGAGGCAAGAGCCAGGTAGAAAGCTAAGGACAGTTTTGATAATCACGGCCAAGTTTAAAAAAGAAGCAGGAGAAAAGACAAAATCCTGGACGTTTAAAACATTAGCAAATGCCATGTATCCAGTAGCATTTCAAGGATCATAAAAAGTAAATTCCATATCATGAGGCTTTTATTTATTTTGAGGCAGTTTAAAGATATTCGCCTTGTGACAATTATTACCTTTGCTCTGAGGAAGCAAAAAATCAGCACCCGGACTGTGCTCAGAATATTGGAAGGCCTACAACTAGTTCGGAATACAGATACGTTTGAATTTATTCATTAACATTGAATTGTAATATCCAACCAGAGGATTTGGATAGCTTCCAATAGTTGCAATGTGTACCATGACAACCTAAATGCCGTATGTTTTACAGGAAGGAGTCTTTTTCCTTTAGGATATTTTTCAAATCAGTAATTGTTCGCTGGAACAAATATTTCTGTACCAAAGAGAATTTTTTTTCTTTTAATTTTTCAACAAGATAAATACGGTCCCAGAGATATTTAATAACTTCATTTATACGGTATATGTCCATTTAATTTCATTCTTAGGAGTAATGTTCCAGGGGCGCCTGGGTGGCTCAGTCGGTTAAGCATCCAACTCCTGATTTCAGCTCAGGTCACAGTCTCAGGGTCATGGGACTGAGCCCCCTGTAGGGCTGTGTGATCAGCGTGGAGTCTGCTTGTCCCTCTCCCACCCCCTAAGCCCCGTTCTCCTGAGCTAACAAATAAATAAAATCTTAAAAAAAAAAAAAGTAATGTTCCATGTTAAATTTTAAATTACCAGTGAATATCTTCATTAAAATAATCTGATAAATATATACGTATATTTAAATATATATTTATAAATACACATAACAAAAAAGTGAGTCATGTTATCACTTCCCTTTCAACATGTATTTTACAGAAAAAAATCAGGAATGGGTAGATACACTTCTACAAATTTCTGTAGAAATAGAAATACAATTCTCATTGCCTTGAGAAACAATCAAGAAAACAATGTTAATACAGTCTTTAAAATAGATATCCTATGTTATAGAAAATCTCAAGCATGAAAATTAAAAGTTTTCATTTAAATATCTATTATAACAATTCAAATGTCTGGTTTGAAAATTTATAAAAGCGCATGTTTTTGAAGCTTTTAAAATATCCATTTGCCCTCAGTTTTTAATTTATAGATAATCTGTGTTTTATATGAACTTGGTGTCAGTAGCCTCTTCCCATGCTATTAGAAAAAGACAAACAGAACCATTTTAAAACCAGTAATTTTAAACTTTTCTCCCCCACATATGAATACTATAGCTGCTTTTAAAAATCTTATTAACACTCTAAATCTTCTCCCAACATTCTAGTTCCCCACAAACATTCAAACACATGTAACCAACATATTTCTCTATACAATTTCAGGGAGTCCCCAGTTTTAACAAATTCCAAAACTAGCCTAAGAATCCCTGATCTTATAAATCTAGCAATTTCTTTTTTTTTTTTAAGATTTTTATTTATTTGAAGGAGAGAGGAAAGGAAAGAAAAGACAGCTCTTTTCTTTCCTTTCCTCTCTCCTTTCTTTCTTGTTTGTGTGCTTGTTTTTAAAGACACCATGAACCTGAAATCTAAATTCAAGATGTGAAATCTAGAATTTGCTTCAAAGGTCTACTGTTCATTTGTGGGTAGGTAATATTTAGGCATATTATTAACTTTTAATTTCCTTTAATTTTCCTTTAATTTCTGTTATTTACCTGGGTAACAGTTTCTGTCCCTCATTGCTCCTCAGGGAGGCACGCACATGGTGAGGATCAAGGCTGAAATAGCCTGCCAGAATTCTACACATTTGGTTTCCAAAAGCCCCAGCCCCAGAGAGAGAGAAAATGGTTGGGATGAAGTGAGAAGTTTTCCCCAAATGGAAGAAATAGGTCAACTTTCTGACCACTAAAGGATAAGAGAGAAAAACAACTAGACCCTAGAAAAAAATGGCTTTCCACTCAATATAAGGCCACCAGATCACTGCACCAGGATGCCAACTCCCGGTAGACCTAAAAGGGCTCCAGACACAAACCACGCATACCTCTGCAAGAACCTGTGTGGACAAGTGACTAATAACCACAAGATCACTGCCTCCCACAAACCCTGTGGCATTGCATCAAACTCCACAACACTAACAAAATAAGACTTGGAAGGGAGGGCAAATCTCTAAGACCAACAGAAGTTCAATTTCTCAAATTCAATTCAATTGGAATTGGGATTCCAATCCCAAAGTAAATTGATTCAAAGAAAACAAACATTAATTAACAAACTAAAAAAATTTTTTTAATGTAGCTATTCTCTGTTTTTAAAGGAAAACCTAAAACATAGTTTCTCAAAAATGTAGAGAAATTTTTAAAAAGTTATACCATCAAATACTAACTCAAAGTAAGCTTAAATAGAAGAATTAATATTGGATAAAATAGAGTTTTAAGGCAAAACACACACACACAAACAAAAACAAACATTGGGGATGAAGACAGTCATAACAAAATTATAGAAGAAATACTTCATTAAGAGATTCTAGAAATCCACAGACTGAACACGGGTGTTATCATCACCTCACCTCAGACTATACATTAAAGCAAAAGCTGACAGATTTATATAGGAGTGCCCCAGGCTCAGTCCTTGGACCTCTCCTCTTCACTATCAATACACACTTTTTTGATAATCTCTTCCAGTTTCATGGCTTTAAATACCGTTTATGTCAGCTGACATCTCTCAAATATATATTTCCAGCCCATCTCTTTCCTCAGATCCACATGTGTATATCCAATTGTCACCTCTGTTCAAAAATCTAATAGATCTATCAAACCCAACATGCTTGAAACTTAACTTCCATACCTACTCTGCCTCAGCTTTCCACACCACTGTCAATGGCAAGGTCATTGTTCCAGGTGCTCAAGCCAAAATCTTTGAGTTGTCATTGAATCCCCTTGGCCTCTCAAATCCCATATTTAATCAGCAAATTATTCCCGTTCTACCTTCAAAACAAGTACAGATTCTCATCACTTCTCATTCACTTCATTATCATCACTAGAGTCCAAGCCACCATTGTCTCTAAACGTATTGTCCAATTGCCACCATAGTCCAATATGAACATGGCAACAAAAGAGAGCCATATAAAACCTAAGTCAGATTGTGTCACTCCTCTGCTCAAAATCCTCCAGTGCTGGGACACCTGGGTGGCTCAGTAGGTTAAGTGTCTGCCTTTGGCTCAGGTCATGATCCAAGGGTCCTAGGATCGAACCCGAGTCGGGCTCTCTGCTGAGCAGGAAGCCTGCCCCTCCCCCATCTTGTGCTCATACTCTCTCTCTCTCTCTCTCTCTCTGTCTCACATAAATAAAATAAAATCCAAAATCCTCCAGTGCCTTCCCATCTCCCATCTCTTCAGACTGAAAACCCAAGTCTTCTTGGTGATTTATCCAGCCCTACCCAATCTCCCTCTTAGCCCTCTGCCCTCATATCTTACTGCTCTCCTCCTCAGTATTCCACTCCAGTCCCAGAGGCCTCTTTGATGTTCCTCATACTCAAGTGAACATTTATTATCCTCCTATTTTCCTCCCATTTCCAGTATTCAAATGTGTAGCTGACACATTTTTACCTCAAGGCCTTTGCACTTGTTCCCTCAGCCCGTAACACACCAACCACAGACATTCACAGGACTCATTCCCTCACCTTCTTCAGGCCTTTTCTCAAAGGTCACATTCTCAGGAAGCCCATTCCCACCTCACCTTTTAAAAATTGACTCCCCCATCATTCTTTATTCCCTTTCCTGGTTTTATTCTTCTCTGTATCATTTAATAATAAAAGATAACATCGTACACTGGCATTTTATTTGTTGACTTCCCTCTTGCTAAGATATAAGTTCCATGGAGGCAGAAGTTTTTCTGGCTGATTTTGTGCTTCCTTTCCAATGCTTAAAATATTCCCTGACACATAATAATTTTTGGATGAATGAGTTGTTTTATCAACTTCTGGGTGTATTCAAGGCTATAGAAGGAGCACCATTATGAAAGAATTAATCTTCGATTTGATTCCAGGGGATAGGATTTCAAATCTCAGCCTTCTACAGTTCAGTGTGGTCTTAAATTGTCTAAAGTCTCTGAGCCTCGGTTTTCTTATCTGTAAAATGGGAATAAAAATTTTTCCAAATCAGATACTGTAAGAATTAAATGGCAACAACACATATCATCAACAATTTGACAGGATGACGATGGCAATGGTTGGGTTAGGCAACGCTGATAAAAAAATTAACCTGCATACATTTATAGAAATCATAGTATTTTGTTACCCCCGATTCTGCTTTTCATTCTCCTCTACATTCTTGTCTTCCCCCTTCCTTTATGTATTTGTTACATGTCTAATCCATGAAGGCACTTGGGTTTGATCCCTGAAAAATATTCGATACATATGAGTTTCCTTTAGTGAACATAAAGGTAAAATTCCCTTGAAAGCCAATCTATGTTTTGCAAAGGATCAGTTTGTTCTCATATACAGAGAAAGCCTTGAAGCATTCCTCAGAATTTATTAAGTTCTGTGAAAAAGAAAAAGAAAAAAAAGACAAGATTGATGAAGTAGCAGCTACACTACAGTCCATGTATAAACCAAGGGAAATTAAGAACAACAAAAAATCAGCAGCAGAATGAAGACTCCAGGCTATGAAAAGGACTCTGTTAGCCAGCCCCCAAATCCATCACTGAAAAGCAACAATGGTCACAAAGAAGATCAAGAAAATATAAACAATAAACAATAATGATAGGCAGGGGCAAAATAAAAAACTCCTGATGCCAAACAACCTAGATATTTAAGTTGGAGGTTGAAATAATCTGAAGGTTTTCTTTTTTGGTTTAAACCTAAGTTTGAAAGAGGGAGCTTCACTGTCTTTTATCCTCAAAATATGTATAGGCATAACATATCTAGCTTTTTTTCTCGACAGGTTTTATTGGTGTGTCCAACCAAGTGAAAAGATCCAGCCATTGGGGAATGAGGCTGTGAATATTTTCTATTTGCAGGTTTTGTTTTTGTAGCTAGTGAGAGATTTTTTTTTTTTCCACTGAGCACCTTAAGATCCATTTAGTCTCCTGGCAACCTTTCTCTATGTTTCTCGCAAAAGGACAATGAAATTACCGTAATTTTGTGGTTAAAAAAAAAAAAATCACTGTATTTCTCATCCTTTTACCTATACAACTTCAAACAGAATAAATCTCAAAACTAATAGCATCCAGGTTTTACTTAGAGCATTAAGGTCAGTTTGTTACAAACTGGAAATGATTTTTCTTTTAAGATGAATAAACATGAAATTAGCTGTCACATGTCTTTACCAGAGAGGCAAATGAGAGTGTTCATAAATGAGGCACAGCCATCAAATGACAGCCTTGGCTTTAAACCAAACAGGTTGTTACATCATATTAGGGCAGCCACATTGACTAACCCTCCCGGTTATAACCACACACAGGAAAGAAGCTCAGAGGCATCCAAAACAGGAGCTTCAATCCAAAGCCAGGCAATTGCACCAACAAGGTATACTCTAGAGGATATAATTGTCTATGCTCAAGGTTTAAACAGAGAAGAGAGATTAGAAATTATTTTTTTCCTTAAGGAACAAAAGGAAAATGGAGCAGGAAAATTTCATAGCTTGAGAAGAAATTCAGTACATTGTCATATGGTAATATGAATCTTTCTAATAAAATATTAAATACTTAACCATATAGCCAGAACCTCTTAAGAAGTATCTCTAATTCTCCCAACAATGTTATAGAATGTAAACTGAGGCTCAGAATCATTAAGTAATATGCCCAAGATCACACAGCTAGTAAGAGGCAGAGCCAGGATTTAAATCTAAGTCTGTCTAATGCATGTCCAAACCCACCGCTCAGCCCCTCAGTCTAGCATTCCCCTTTTCTCAAATATCCTGTATTTTCTTAGTAGTGGTTTAGTTCTCATCCATACCTTTGAACTTCAGATCCAAATGCATTGTCTTCTGGAGTCTTAGGCCAAAGGGAATTCTCAAAAGCAACCACAAGGTAATTTATGGGGAAAGCAAACCACAGCCCCGATGCCAAAGGACCAACTCTGTCTTCCATTTTAATTAAGGAGCCAATCCTTACCCTCTGGTAGTGCTGACCAACTGCAAAGCAACACAACTGTCCACCGGAAAATGCTCAAAGTTACACAGGAATGAGTTTTCCAGTGGGAAGGAAATAGAACAGTTGGAGACAGACCAAATGAACAGGGTCAATATTATTTTTTGGTTCCTATAAAGCATTTTGTACTATTTCTGTGACTGAGTATAATGTAAAGCTGTTATAGGATAAAGAAGCAATATACAGGCTGAATTGTATGAAATAAAAGCTTTCCGCAATCTGGAAGATGCATTTAGATCCAATTTTCACGTCATGAAAAATAGAATGAGATCTGCTGCAGGTGCATCAACCTTTATGGACAGACCAGTATATGTAGATACAAAATATAAACAAACCTTTTCATTATAAAATAATATTATGTTTTATGGCTGAGATTAAATTAAAACTTGAGAAAAATATCTCAGTCTACCAAATAACACCAACTTCCTTTTTCTCTGAGGAGAATGTGTAAGACTGACCACAAAAAGAAAAATCCAAAAGCCCACTTATATTTCTTTGTTTATAACTCTTATATAATTATTTTACCTGGTCTGGTTACTGCAGTTATTGTATCTTCTCTTTCAATTATATATGAACAACTTACAGTTGAACATAAAAATCTCACTACCAAGTTACTCTAAGGAAGTAACTTTTGTTTTTCTCTTTTCCTTTCAAGCTTTTACATTTCTTTCATGATTCTGTTTCTCCAGTAAAATCAAGGAGCTGAAAACAGGAAAACAGACACTGTTCTCTTTCTCAGTTGCTGTTCTCCTTCCATATTTCAGGTTTTCAAAATCAGCTCTAAAACTACTTACGACACAGGGCGCCTGGGTGGCTCAGTTGGTTGAGCGACTGCCTTCGGCTCAGGTCATGATCCTGGAGTCCTGGGATTGAGTCCCGCGTCGGGCTCCCTGCTCAGCAGGGAGTCTGCTTCTCCCTCTGACCCTCCCCCCTCTCATGTGCTCTCTCTCCCTCTCTCTCTCATTCTCACTCTCTCAAATAAATAAATAAAATCTTTAAAAAATAAATAAATAAACTACTTACGACACAGACCTGTATTTTATTGTCAGTTTTCTTTGTTATTGTTATGTTAGTCACCATACATTACATCATTAGTTTTTGATGTAGTGTTCCATGATTCATTGTTTGCATATAACACCCAGTGCTCCATGCAGTACGTGCCCTCCTTAATACCCATCACCGGGCTAACCCATCCCCCTACCCTTCCCCTCTAAAACCCTTAATTTGTTTCTCAGAGTCCATCGTCTCTCATGGTCCATCTCTCCCTCCGATTCCCCCCTTCATTTTCCCCTTCCTTCTCCTAATGTCCTCCACGCTATTCCTTATGTTCCACAAATAAGTGAAACCATATGATAATTGACTTTCTCTAAATTAGGTATTATCATTAAAAAAAAAGGCTTAAGGAACAAAGAATAAAGATCCAATTTATACCTTAGTATTCTCAGACTGAGAGACTCGTCAAAGATCACCTCATTCATGTAAGGTCACCTTGTCCCCAGAGGTCAAGAATGAACTGAATGAACACCTCACCCAAGACAATGATCCTTCCCACTCCAGGTCTTCTGCCTCCATTATCAACCGGGTTGTCAGTGCAAGAGTAAGAATCAGCTATCTCAGATTTCATCAGTTCTGTTGAAGGGCATCAAGAAAAGGCCAGATAACAAACCCTCATTAACCTACACTGGTCACAGCCCCTATCTTCCTTCAGTCTGCCAGAACCAATCTCATCATGTCATTTTTCCCTATTTATATCAGTTAACACAAGAACCCTCAGACTCTCAGATCACTATTTATTTCCCCGTCAAGGCTATCACATGATCTCTTTTCCTCATCTGCTCCAGGCACCTATACCCATCTCCAAAACTTTTCCTTTGAGCTTTCTGGAATCAAAGTCTACTGCCAGCACAAGTCTACTCTCAACACCTTCTCCTGGCATTCTGTTCACTTTCTGGCTACATATAGCTAAAGTCTGCATTTCTCTGAAGACTCTGCTTCCCACCCAGCTCCGTAAAGCAGTGGTTGTCTTTCTCCCCTGGGCTGCACTTCCAAGTGGGACATATATCCTCCTTGCTCTTCCTCTCACTGGCTCATTCTTACTCCTCCTTGCTCTTCCTCTCACCAGCTCATTCTTACTCCTACCTCCCTCAAGTCCCAGTTTTTAATTGCACATTATCAGACATATTACTCCCTACACTGAACTGTTCAGTTATCAACCTATTTCCAATTCTTTCTGTTCCATTTTTCAATGGTGTCAGTTCCTGGCTCACTATCATTCTCTCCAATACTACTCCTGTGTTAATTCTTAGTTGATCATGATATCCACACTGAAGAGCATTCCAATACCATGGTTTGTAAGTTCCTTGACCTCTTCTCCTCCACTGATCCTGCCCTTCACACGACCTCAGGCACTACTGCCAATGGGTCAACCCCAGACCTGGTCTGAATCAATAGTTACACCTCCTTCACAATCTCAGTGCCATGCCTTATTTCTGATCACCACGTAATCTTCCTTCTGACTTCTTAGGTCTCCATTCTCCAGCAATCCTTTGACCCCATGCTCAGTTTTTCTATCCCCTCACTGTTCAATTTACCAATGTTCTCTTTCTCCTCCTTAAGCCTATATTTCATAGCAGATTTATCACTACTTCCTTCTATACGCTCTTAACTCCCTTGCATTTCTGTTGATTCATTGTGCTCACTTGCAACACTGATGTGGAGGTTAAATCCAATTCTCATTTTATATGTCTGACAGTGGCTGGAGAGAACCACATCTATGCTGGTTTTTCAGCTATCATCTCACATTAAAATGATGACTACTACATTGGTGTACAGAAGAGTTAACATAGCAGACCTGAGACTGCTGACCTTAGAAAGGCCGGCTGGCAAAGCCAGCTCGTGTCTGGTATCTGGTAACTTGAATTTCAGGAGAGGTTCAAACCATTCCCTGATAAGAATGGCTCATCGGGGGGCACCTGGGTGGCTCAGTCGTTAAGTGTCTGCCTTTGGCTCAGGTCATGATCCCAGCATCCTGGGATCGAGCCCCATGTTGGGCTCCCTGCTCTGTGGGAAGCCTGCTTCTCCCTCTCCCACTCCCCCTGCTTGTGTTCCCTCTCTTGCTGTGTCTCTCTCTGTCAAATAAATAAATAAATAAAATCTTAAAAAAAAAAAAAAGAATGGCTCATTGGGCCTCGAGTATTTGTGCAAGCAATACGTTTTATTCTGAACATCTGGTTTCCTGCTGGAAGTCTGAAATTTTAGAATGTGCTACGCAGAGAATGCCTACATGACCAGCCCACAATAAAAGCATGGGCAATGAGTCCCTAATGAGCTTCCTTAGTAGAGAGCATTTCACATGTGTTGTCACAACTGGTTGCTCAACAAACGAATATGTCCTATGTAACTCTACTGGGAAAGTGCTCTTAAAAATTTATACCTGGTCTCCTATGGACTTGGCCTCATTTTCTTTTCCCCTGCTGATTTTGCTTTGTACCTTTTGCTGTAATAAATCACAGTGTTAAGCACAACTATTTGCTGAGGCCTGTCAGTCTTCCTAGCAAATCATGGGACCTAGGGGTTGTCTTGGAGACCACTGAAATATCTTACCACTATTCTCTGTTTCTCTAGTCCATTTACTTTCCTAGGTTATTATAGTGTACCTTTCACTTCTCAAATATCTCCTCCCCTACTCTCAGGGCAAGCTTATTACCCTGCTTCCTAATTCTTTGGAAAAATGCAGCAAAGGGAAGCTAGCCACATACCAGCATCTGTACCTCTATATTCTGAGCACCCTTCCTTCCTGTGAGTATAGGTGAATTCTCTGTACATATCTAAAACCTATCTCTTGACTTCACAAAGAGCTTCTCACTTACTTAAGGACACAACTTCAGTAATGGTTTTCTACTTTCTGCATCAACTTCCTCCTCCCTCTTCAATCCTTCTACTTTTCAGGGAGGAAAAATATTACTATACTTTTCTAAGTTCTTCGGGCTGATCTAACAATCAAATTGACATAGGACAGATTATCAGGAGAAAAACAAATTGTAGTACTTATGTATGAGGGCCCCCCATAAGACAAGACCTATAGGCAGTCAAGCAAATGAGGTTTATGTGCTACCCTGAGCTAAGAAGAGGGTAGGGCTTTGAGACCTCAAAGATAAGGAAGATAATTCACAAGGAGATAGGAAAAGCAAATGTTTAGTAAACAAATGTTTGCTATTCTTCAGGGAAAAGTCTGAAAACAAATGTATATTTGGTGATAGCTGTCTTCTTGGTGCAGACACCCTAACTAAATTTTGGGGAGCAGTGAAGGAGAAGGTTTAAAAAAAATTCTTGAGTCTTCTCTTTCTTAAAAATAACACCTTGAAATAATCTTCATGCCAAAGAGACACATTTTGGGTTGACAATTTTGCTCTACTACATCATCATCCAAATACACTAATATTTAATCTTTAATATATCCTTTTGGTGCTGCTTTTCTAAACTAACTTCCTATTCAATTCTGGGGTTTTTTTTTAGTTTCTCTTTGCAGCAACATACTTTAAAAAGATTTGTCTGCACTTGTTTTCAATTCCTTTTCTCCACACGATCTGGATTTAACCTCCAGCACCATAAAATTTCTCTCGCCAAGGTCACCAATTACCCCTCATTGTTAAGTCCAGGGAGCAATTCTTAGTTCACATCCTTTTTGACCTCTCAATATTTGAAAATGTCAATCAATGCTGTCTCCCAAATATACATTCTTTACTTAGCTTTCCGAGTGTCATATCCTCGTTGTTTTCCTCTTAAACAGTTGTGTCTTCTCAGTAAACTTAATGGATTTTTGTTTCCTAGAACTGTTAATATTAAGTTACCTCAGGACTCAATCTTTTTTCCTTTTATCCAATTACATATGCTCCTTTTACTTTCTTTTTTCATGTTTGTGCCAGTGAGTCCCCAACTTCTATATATAATGCTAGCTTCTTTTCTGAAACCCCAATTCATATTTTCAAATGTTCACTTGACATTTCCTCCTAGGTGACTAACAGGTATCTAACACTTAATATGTCCCAAACTGGACTCCTATCCTTCTGCCTCTATACTAATCTATCCAGCCTTACCCATTTCAACTGATGTCAAGCCCTTCCTTCCAGGTCTTCAAGCCAGAAACTTCACAGCCAACTTTAACTTGTTTTGCTTTCTAAACCAGCCTCTGCCCACCACCACCCCCCCCCCAAAAAAAAATGTTTCTGCCTTTGCCTTTGAAATATGTGTAGAATCTGGTCAATTTTCACCACCTCCTCAACATTCCTGGTCTAAGTCATGACAATTTATTACACAGATTACTAGTCTAGATTTCTAACAGGTTCCATTATATACATGCTTTCCTTCCTGCTCTTGTCAGCATAGCAGCAAGAGGGATCCTTTTTATAAACTCAAGTCATATACGTCCCACCTCAGCTCAGAACCCTCAAGTGGTTTCTCAGTTCCCTCAGGGTAAAGGCCAAACTGATGTGACCGGATTCTTCACTATCTCTGACTCAGAATTACCATGAGTTACTACTTAGAATTTCACCTTTTTAGAGCCAGTAGTTTGGTGAAAGAATACTTTCATACACAGGGATTTTTTTCCCAATTTTTCTTAAGTTTTCCTTCCTTCCAAAGAATGGCATCCCTGCCTGCCTTCTTAAGGGAGTTCTAATTTCCTACTCAACCTTAGAGTGGAAGTTACCCAAGAGTCTCTCTAAAGGTTATTTACTAAGATTTGGGGAGACTTTTTGTTAAGTATGCAGCTAGAAAGGAATTGTTGCAGTGAAGATTATCAGAACCTGAGGAAGAAAACTATCTAGTAGCATCAGTAGATGGGAAATATTTACATTTCTTTAATAAAAAGTTTTCATATAGTAAAATTCTGAAAGATAATTATTACAATTAGGATCAAGGAGAGTTATTATATAAAGAAAATAGGTATAGGATGCTAAAGGTAGAAAATAAGAATTTATATATTCCAAGGCTCTTACTTTTAACTTGAACTTTTGCCTTATGGAGAAAGCACTGGGAAGAAAATAAGAGAGAGAGAGAGAGAGAGGAGGCTGAGAGAGAGAAAAAGAAACCTTATTCAGATGTCATGCCTGGGTTCCATCACTTATCTGTTAAGAAATTTTACCAATTTGGGACACATAATTTCAAGACTCAAAATTTTAGATTTTGTCAATAAATTATCAACACCTTACCTTACACTGTATACAAAAGTTAACTCAAATAGAGCAAAGACCTATACCTAAGAGCTAAAACTATAAAATTATTTTTTTTTCAGTTTAGATTTTACTTAGTTAACATACAGTGCAATATTGGTTTCTAGAGTAGAACTCAGTGACTCATCACTTACATACCACAACCAGTGCTTATCACAGTGCTCTCCTTTATACCCATCAGCCATCTAGCATCCCCCACCCACTTCCCTCCATCAGCCCTCAGTTTGTTCTCTATAGTTACAAGTCTCTTATGGCTTCTTTGCCTCTCTCCTTTTTTTCTTTTCTCCCTTCCCTTATGTTCACCTCCTTTCTGTCATAAATTCAACATACGAGTGAGAGATCATATGGTATTTGTCTTTCTCTGACTTCTTTTACTTAGAATAATACACTTTAGCTCCATCCACATTACTGCAAATGCCAAGGTTTTTTTTGTGTGTGTGGCTGAGTAATATTCTAGTGTGTGTGTGTGTGTGTGTGTGTGTGTGTGTGTGTATACACAACTTCTTTATCCATTCATCAGTTTATGGACATTTAGGGTCTCTCCATAGTTTAGCTATTGTTGATCATGTTACTATAAACATCAAGGTGCATGTATCCCTTTGAATCAGTATTTTTGTATCCTCTGGTTAAATACCTAGTGGCACAATTGCTGGATCATAGGGTATTTCCATTTTTAACTTTTTGAGGAATCTCTGAACAGTTATCTGAGTGGCTGCACCAGTTTGCATTCCCACCAAAAGTGTAAGAGGGTTCCCCTTTATCGGCATCCTCAACAACACCTATTGTTTCTTGGTAATTTTAGACATTCTTGGAAGTGTGAGGTGGAATCTCATCATGGTTTTGATTTGTACTGCTCTGCTGATGAATGATGTTGAGTATCTTTCAATCTGTCTATAAGCCATTTGGATGTCTTTTTTGGAAAAATGTCTATTCATGTCTTCTGCCCATATCTTAAATGGATTGTTTGTTTTTTAGGTGTTGAGTTTGATAAGTTCTTTTTTTTTCTTTAAATTTTTTAATTGTTATGTTAATCACCATACATTACATCATTAGTTTTTGATATAGTGTTCCATGATTCATTGTTTGTACATAACACTGAGTGCTCCACGCAGAACATGCCCTCTTTAATACCCATCAGCAGGCTAACCCATCCCCCCACCCCCTCCCCTCTAGAACGCTTTGTTTTTCAGAGTCCATCCTCTCTCATGATTCGTCTCCCCCTGCGATTTCCCCCTGGTTCATTCTTTCCCTCCTCCTATCTTTTTTTTTTCTTAACATATATTGAATCATTTGTTTCAGAGGTACAGATCTGTGATTTGACAGTCTTGCACAAGTCACAGCACTCACCATAGCACATGTCCTCCCCAATGTCTATCACCCAGCCACCCCATCCCTCCAACCCCACCCCCACTCAAGCAACCCTCAGTTTGTTTCATGAGATTAAGAATTCCTCAGATCAGTGAGGTCATACGATACATGTCTTTCTCTGATTGACTTATTTCACTCAGCATAACACACCCCAGTTCCAACCACGTCATTGCAAATGGCAAGATCTCATTCCTTTTGATGGCTGCATAATATTCCATTGTATATATATGCCACATCTTCTTTATCCACTCATCTGTCGATGGACATCTTGGCTCTTTCCACAGTTTGGCTATTGTGGATATTGCTGTATAAACATCGGGGTGCACGTACCTACTCGGATCCCTACATTTGTATCTTTGTGGTAAATACCCAATAGTGCAATTGCTGGTTTGTATGGTAGCTCTATTTTCAACTTTTTGAGGAATCTCCATACTGTTTTCCAGAGTGGTTGCACCAGCTTGCATTCCCACCAACAGTGTAGGAGGGTTCCCCTTTCTCCGCATCCTCGCAACATCTGTCATTTCCTGACTTCTTAATTTTAGCCATTCCGACTGGTGTGAGGTGGTATCTCATTGAGGTTTTGATTTGGATTTCCCTGATGCTGAGCAATGTTGAGCACTTTTTCATGTGTCTGTTGGTCATTTGGATGTCTTCTTTGGAAAAATCTTTGTTCACGTCTTCTGCCCATTTCTTGATTGGATTATTTGTTCTTTGGGTGTTGAGTTTGATAAGTTCTTTATAGATTTTGGATACTAGCCCTTTATCTGATATGTCATTTGCAAATATCTTCTCCCATTCTATTGGTTGTCTTTTAGTTTTGTGGACTGTTTCTTTTGCTGTGCAAAAGCTTTTTATTTTGATGAAATCCCAATAGTTCATTTTTGCCCTTGTTTCCCTTGCCTTTGGTGATGTGTCTAGGAAGAAGTTGCTGTGGCTGAGGTCGAAGAGGTTGCTGCCTGTGTTCTCCTTTAGGATTTTGATGGACTCCTGTCTCACATTTAGGTCTTTCAATCATTTTCAGTCTATTTTTGTGTGTGGTGCAAGGAAATGGTCCAGTTTCATTCTTCTGCATGTGGCTGTCCAATTTTCCCAACACCATTTGTTGAAGAGACTATTTTCCATTGGACATTCTTTCCTGCTTTGTCAAAGATTAGTTGACCATAGAGCTGAGGGTCCATTTCTGGACTCTCTATTCTGTTCCATTGAACTATGAGTCTGCTTTTGTGCCAGGACCATACTGTCTTGATGATGACAGCTTTGTAATAGAGCTGGAAGTCTGGAATTATGATGCCACGAGCTTTGCTTTTCTTTTTCAAATATCCTCTGGCTATTCGGGGTCTTTTCTGGTTCCATACAAATTTTAGGATTATTTGTTCCATTTCTTTGAAAAAAGTGGATGGTATTTTGATGGGGATTGCATTGAATGTGTACATTGCTCTAGGTAGCATTGACATCTTCACAATATTTGTTCTTCCACTCCATGAGCATGGAACGTTTCTCCATTTCTTTGTGTCTTCCTCAATATCTTTCATGAATATTTTATAGTTTTCTGAGTACAGATCCTTTGCCTCTTTGGTTAGATTTATTCCTAGGTATTTTATGGTTTTGGGTGCAGTTGTAAATGGGATCGACTCCTTAATTTCTCTCTCTTCTGTCTTGTTGTTGGTGTATAGGAATGCCACTGATTTCTGGGCATTGATTTTATATCCTGCCACTTGACTGAATTCCTGTATGAGTTCTAGCAGTTTTGGGGTGGAGTCTTTTGGGTTTTCCACATACAGTATCATATCATCTGCAAACAGTGGGAGTTTGACTTCTTCTTGGCCAATTTGGATGCCTTTGAATTCTTTTTGTTGTCTGATTGCTGTGGCTAGGATTTCTAATACTATGTTGAATAGCAGTGGTGATAGTGGACATCCCTGCCGCGTTCCTGACCTCAGGGGGAAAACTCTCAGTTTTTCCCCACTGAGAATGATATTCGCTGCAGGTTTTTCATAGATGGCTTTTATGATATTGAGGTATGTACCCTCTATCCCTATACTCTGAAGAGTTTTCATCAAGAAAGGATGTGCTACTTTGTCAGATGCTTTTTCTGCATCGATTGAGAGGATCATGATTCTTGTTCTTTCTTTTGATAATGTATTGTATCACGTTGATTGATTTGTGAATGTTGAACCAACCTTGCAGCCCAGGGATAAATCCCACTTGGTCATGGTGAATAATCCTTTTAATGTGCTGTTGGATCATATTGGCTAGTATTTTGGTGAGAATTTTTGCATCCGTGTTCATCAAGGATACTGGTCTGTCATTCTCCTTTTTGATGGGGTCTTTGTCTGGTTTTGGGATCAAGGTAATGGTGGCCTCATAAAATGAGTTTGGAAGTTTTCCCTCCATTTCTATTTTTTTGGAACAGTTTCAGGAGAATAGGTATTAATTCTTCTTTAAATGTTTGGTAGAATTTCCCTGGGAAGCCATCTGGCCCTGGGCTTTTGTTTGTTGGGAGATTTTTGATGACTGCTTCAATTTCCTTAATGGTTATAGGTCTGTTCAGGTTTTCTATTTCTTCCTGCTTCAGTTTTGGTAGTTGATACATCTCTAGGAATGCATCCATTTCTTCCAGGTTATCTAATTTGCTGGAACAGAGTTGCTCATAATACGTTCTTGTAATTGTTTGTATTTCTTTGGTGTTGTTTGGGATCTCTCCTCTTTCATTCATGATTTTGTTGAATTGGGTCCTTTCTCTTTTCTTTTCGATAAGTCTGGCCAGGGGTTTATCAATCTTGTTAATTCTTTCAAAGAACCAGCTCCTAGTTTTCGTTGATCTGTTCTACTGTTCTTTTGGTTTCTATTTCACCGATTTCTGCTCTGATCTTTATTATTTCTCTTCTCCTGCTGGGTTTAGGCTTTATTTGCTGTTTTTTCTCTAGCTCCTTTAGGTGTAGGGTTTGGTTGTGTATTTGAGACCTTTCTTGTTTCTTGAGAAAGGCTTGTATTGCTATACACTTTCCTCTCAGGACTGCCTTTCTTGCATCCTGAAGATTTTGAACAGCTGTGTTTTCATTTTCATTGGTTTCCATGAATTTTTTTTAATTCTTCTTTAATTTCCTGGTGGACCCATTCATTCTTTAGTAGGATGCAGTTTAGCCTCCATGTATTTGAGTTCTTTCCAACTTTCCACTTGTGACTGAGTTCTAGTTTCAAAGCATTGTGATCTGAAAATATGCAGGGAATAATCCCCATCTTTTGGTACCGGTTGAGACCTCATTTGTGACCTAGGATGTGACCTATTCTGGAGAATGTTCCATGGGCACTAGAGAAGAATGTGTATTCCATTGCTTTGGGATGGAATGTTCTGAATATATCTGTGAAGTCCATTTGGTCCAGTGTGTCATTTAAAGTCTTTATTTCCTTGTTGATCTTTTGCTCAGATGATCTGTGCATTTCAGTCGGGGGGGGGTGTTAAAGTCCCCCAGTATTATTGTATTGTTGGGTATGTGTTTCTTTGCTTTTGTTATTAATTGCCTTTATAATTGGCTGCTCCCACGTTAAGGGCATAGATATTTACCACTGTTAGATCTTCTTGTTGGATAGACCCTTTAAGTAGGATATAGTGTCCTTCCTCTTCTCTTATTATGGTCTTTGGTTTAAAATATAATTTGTCTGATATAAGGAGTGCTACCCCAGCTTTCTTTTGGTGTCCATTAGCATGGCAAATGGTTTTCCACCCCCTCACTTTCAATCTGGAGGTGTCTTTGGCTCTAAAATGAGTTTCTTGCAGACAGCATATCGATGGGTCTTATTTTTTTATCCAAACTGATAGCCTGTGTCTTTTGATTGGGGCATTTAGCCCATTTACATTTAGGGTAACTACTGAAAGATATGAAATTAGTGCCATTGTACTGCCTGTAAGGTAACTGTTAGTGTATATCGTCTCTCTTCCTTTCTTGTCTATGCTGCTTTTAGGCTCTCTCTTTGCTTAGAGGACCCCTTTCAATATTTCTTGGAGGGCTGGTTTTGTGTTTGCAAATTCCTTTAGTTTTTGTTTGTCCTGCAATATTTTTATCTCTCCTTCTATTTTCAATGACAACCTAGCTGGATATAGTATTCTTGGCTGCATATTTTTCTCGTTTAGTGTTCTGAAGATATCATGCCAGTCCTTTCTGGCCTGCCAGGTCTCTGTGGATAGGTCTGTTGCCAATCTAATGTTTCTACCATTATAGGTTACATATCTCTTCTCCCGAGCTGCTTTCAGGATTTTCTCTTTGTCTCTGAGACTTGTAAGTTTTACTATTAGATGTTGGGGTGTTGACCTATTTTTTTGATTTTGAGAGGAGTTCTCTGTGCCTCCTGGATTTTGATGCCTGTTTCCTTCCCCACATTAGGGATGTTCTCTGCTATAATTTGCTCCAATATACCTTCTGCCCCTGTCTCTCTTTCTTCTTCTTCTGGGATCCCAATTATTCTAATGTTGTTTCGTCTTATTGTATCACTTATCTCTCGAATTCTGCCTTCGTGATCCAGTAGTTGTTTATCTTTTTCTCAGCTTCATTTTCCATCATTTGGTCTTCTATATCGCTGATTCTCTCTTCTGCCTCATTTATCCTAGCAGTTAGTGCCCAATTTTTGATTGCACCTCATGAATAGCCTTTTTGATTTCGACTTAGTTAGATTTTAGTTCTTTTATTTCTCCAGAGAGGGTTTCTCTAATAACTTCCATACTTTTTTCAAGCCCAGCTAGTATCTTTAAAATCATGATTCTGAACTCTAGGTCCGACATCGTACTAATGTCCATACTGAGTAGGTCCCTGGCAGACGATACGACCTCTTGTTCTTTTTGTTGAGGTGATTTTTTCCGTCTTGTCATTTTGTTCAGAGGAGAATAGATGAATGAGAGAACAAAATGCTAACAGGGTAACAACGTCCCCAGAAAATATACTCTAAAGAAATCCAAAAAGACCTGAAACCAGGGGAAAAGAAAGGGAAAGAAAGAAAAAAGAGAAAAAAAGAAAGAGATAAAAAACAGAAAACAAAAAAAAACAGAATATGATCAAATATGATCCAGCTGGTGCATAGATCAGTGCCACACACTAGATTTTGGGTGTATTTTGGTCTGTTCGAAGAAAGTGCCTTGCAAAATTTTAAAGAAAGAAACACTTATATACGTACAAAATAAGGTTGATATGATGAAGGGATGGAATATGTAAAGATGAAATTTATAAAAAATTTTATAAAAAGAATTGATAAGAAGTTGTTTGAAGAAAGAAAGAAGAGGATTAAAAAAAAAGGAAAGAAAAAAAGGGGGGGAGAACGTGATCAGGCAGGAGACTAGAACAAAGCCATACACTAAAGATTTAGGGTATATTTTGATGTGTTAGAAGAAACTGTATCTCAAAATTTTAGAGGGAGAACAACTTATATATATATATGCCAAAAATAAGGGTAACTACTATGAAGGGATAGAATATGACTCTACAAATGAAAAATTAAAATGTTTTTTTAAAAAAGGGATTGGTAAGATGTTGGTTGAAAAAGGGAAAAAGAAAAATTCAAAATAAAAAAAAGACAGTTAAAAAAAATTAACTTTGAAAGACTAAAGAATCATGGTAAAAAAGCCATGAGTTCTATGTGCAGTATTCCCCTAGCGCTGGAGTTCTTCTGTTCTCCTTGATCAGTAAACTTGGTCTTGGCTGGCTGTTCGTGCTGATCTTCTGGGGGAAGGGCCTGTTGCCATGGTTCCCAAATGTCTTTGCCGCAGGCGAAATTGCCCCACCCTTGCCGGTCCCAGCTAAGTAATCTGCTCAGGTTTGCTCTCGGGAGCTTCTGTTCCCTCCAAGCTTTCCGTACAGCTTTGGAGGAGGAGAGTGAAAATGGCAGCCTCCCAATCTCCACCCCGGAGGAGCCAAGAACTTGGGGCCCCGCTCATCAGTGCGCCCCCAGAGAAAAGCAGTCAATCACTCTTATCTCCCTAGTCTCCGGCCACACCCTGTGCTCACCTGGCCTGTGACCGAGTGTTTCTATCTCTGGCACCTGACCCCGTGTGGAGTCTCTAAACCCAGCAGATCCTGCGATGCGCTCCCGCGCCACTCATCCCAGGGAAGGAAGGGGAGTCTCCCCGGATCTGCCACTTGTTGGGTCCCTGCTGGATGAGCAGTGGCCCGAATGTGCCACGGATCACTGTTTATGACAATCCCAAGCTGACAGTCCACTCCTCGGCTCCGTCTCTGCAGCCAGCTTCCCCGCTCTGATATCTGGGAGCTCTGCCGCATTCAGGCACCCCTGTCTTTCTGTGACCCCGAGGGTCCTGAGACCACACTGTCCCGTGAGGGTTCCACCTCCCACTTAGCCACTGGAGCGACGTCCCTCAGCGAAGCCAACTTCTAAAAGTTCCGATTTTGTGCTCCGCGGCTCTAGCACTTGCCAGAAGCAGCCGATGGAGGCCCCCTCCCCCGTCATCTATCCTCCCGAATATCGCTTCGGATTCACTTCTCCGCCCGTCCTACCTTCCAGAAAGTGGTCGCTTTTCTGTTCAGAGAGTTGTTGCTATTCTTTTCTTCAATCTCCTGTTGAGTTCGTAGGTGTTCAGAATGGTTTGATCCCTATTCAGCTGAATTCCTGATACCAGATGAAATCCAGGTCTCCTACTCCTCCTCCATCTTGCTCTGCCCCTCGAGTTTGATAAATTCTTTATAGATTTTTGATACTAACCCTTCATCAGACACGTCGTTTGCAAATATCTTCTCCAATTCGGTAGGTCTACCTTTAGTTTTGTTGTTTCCTTTGCTGTGCAGAACTTTTAATGTTGTTTAATGTTAATGTTAATAAAGTCCCAACAGTTCATTTTTGCTTCTGTTTCCCTTGCCTCTGGCGATGTGTCTATTAAGTTGCTACAGGTCAAAGAGGTTGCTGATTGTGTTCTCCTCTAGGATTCTGATGGTTTCCTGTCTCACATTTAGGTCTTTCATGCATTTTGAATTTATTTTTGTGTATGGTGTAAGAAAGTGGTCCAGTTTCATTTTTCCACATGTGGCTGTCCAGTTCTCCCAACACCATTTGTTGAAGACACTGTCCTTTGTCCATTGGATATTCTTTCCTGCTTTGTTGAAGATTAGTTGACTATACAGTTGTGGGTCCATTTCTGGGTTCTCTGTTCTGTTCCACTGATCTATATGTCTGTTTTTATGCCAATACCATGTTGTCTTGATGATTACAGCATTATAATATAGCTTGAAATCTGGAATCATGGTGCCTCCATAAAACTATAAAACTCTTAGAAGAAAACATGGGGTTAAGATTCATGACATTGGATGTGGTAATGATTTCTTGCATATGACAACAGTAACAAAAATAAATTGGTGCTCATTAAAATTAGAGGACATAAATGTAAAGGACACAATCAAAAAAAGTGAAAAGGCAACCCACAAAATTAAAATAGTATATATATTTGCAAATCATTTATCTGATAAGGGATTAATATCCAGAATATGTAAAAATACCTAACAACTCAACAGTTAAAGAACAAAATAAAATCCAACCGCATTAAAAGATGGGCAAAGGGCTCAGACATTTCTCAAAAGAAGATATACAAATGGCCAGTGTGCACATGAAAAGATGTTCAACATCACTAATCATTAAGGAAATGAAAATTAAAACCTCACTGAAATACAACACTTCACTATTGGTTCCTCAAAAAATTAAACAAAGGGTGCCTGGGTCGCTCAGTCGGTTAGGCATCTGCCGGCTCATATCATGATCCCTGGGTCCTAAGATCACATCCTGCATCAGGCTCCCTGCTCAGCGGGGAGTCTGCTTCTCCTTCTGCCTCTGCCCTTTTCCCCTCCCCCCCACTTGTGCGCTCTGTCTCTCTCAAATAAATAAAATCTTGGTAGAAAAGGAATAAATAGAATTACCATAAAATCCAGCAATTCTACTTCTGTGCATACACCCAGAACAGTAGAAAGCAGGGTCTCAAGGAGATATATTTGGACACCCATCTTTAGAACAGTATTATTCACAATAGCCAAAAGGTGGAAGCATTCCAAGCATCCATTTTTGAAAGTGGGGATAAACAAAATGTGACATATGTATAAAGTCATTAAAAAGAAGGTTTTGATACATGCTACAACATGGATGAATCTTGAAGACATCATCTAAAATGAAGTCTGCCCCAAAAGAATATATGATTTCCCTTATATGTGGTATCTAGAATAGTCACAGTAGCACAGAGTACGAAGGTAGTTGCCAGGGGTTCTTGGGAGTGAAGAATGGAGAATTATTGTTTAATGGGTATGGAGCTTCGGTTTGGGAAGATGAAAGTTGTGGAGATGGATGGTATTGATTGCTGCACACTGTCAGTGTACTTAATGCCATTGTTCTGTATTTTCTTAGATTCTGTAATTGTCTATTTGACATCCATTCATCACAGGGCCAATTTTATTAACTAGGTCTTCTATTTCCTTTATCTTTATGCTCTGTCATGTGGGGAGAGCCTCTCTGTGAGAGCCTGTCCCTTCCAGGACTAGCCAGTTCTTAGAGATAACAAAAGGCTCAGCAGGAAGCACGTCCTTTATATGTAAACTAACCTGTGCTGAACAATACCTCTTCTATCTGTTTCATCATTCCAAAGCCAGGTACCAGAAAATTAGAGACCAATGCTATAGTCCAAAGCCCACCAAAATTATTACAGCTAGCAAATTTCAAACTGTTTTTTTTTTTTTTTTTCCTATGTTAAAGAAGAAAATTCTTCAGTGACACTCATTAAAGTACCATAAAGCAGATTCGGGATCATCACAATAGGGATAGAGACCACCAAAATGCGGTTTTAGAATGGGAGAGAGAGACTGGGCTCAACTCAGAACACAGCATGGGCAAGTGGGAATTTATAACCAAGGAACAGGGCAGGGTTAGTGAATGAAAAGACACTAAGAGGAAACATCCAGGGTCAGGGCTGTTCTTGCTAAACTGACCTACCAGGATACTTGAAGAAAGGCTAGGGTGATCAGACATCAACTCTGGGATAGTGGAAAAGGAGAAACCTGATCAAATATTGAGAATGCTCAGATAGGGAATACGAGGGATTCTTGCTCAACTGCTTATCAGGATTCTCGACAAAACTGGATTTGACAAGGAAGTACATAAAGGACCCTAGGAGAGGATTCTGAGAGTCACACTAAAACTCGGTCAAGCAAAGAACCTTTGTCACTACCCTTGCCTTTTCCACAGAAACCCCAATAAAGGCCATGGCCTCAGCTATACTTTCCCCTCACTCCTTTCTGCCTCCAGACCATGGTAGTACTTTGTCCTATGAACCAGTGAGGCGTGTGGTGACTCTCTGCAACCTGGTATTCATCAACTTGTCCCTTCCGGCCCTGGTTCTCATCTCCTCCTGTGGCCACCCCAACTTTACTAGACCATATTCAATGTATACATTCTTAGAACAGCCACTGAACTGTATACTTAAAAAGTAAAAATGGTAAAATTTTATGCACGTTTATTTTAGTCTAATAAAATATTTTTAACGTTGGGGCGCCTGGGTGGCTCAGGCAGTTGGGTCTGCCTTTGGCTCAGGTCATGATCCCAGGGTCCTGGGATCGAGTCCTACATCAGGCTCTCTGCTCGGTGGGAGGCCTGCTTCTCCCTCTCCCGCTCCCCCTGCTTGTGTTTCTGCTCTTGCTAACTAACTCTGTCAAATAAAATCTTTTAAAAAAAAAAATTTTTTTTTAAGGTTAATAACCAACTATCTTTTCAAGCTCTCTTAACAGGTGAAATAATTTGTTAAAGTGATTTGCAAACTGTTAAATTATGAGTTTCAGAATGAGGTTATGTGAGTTATCCCTGTTTTGATTTATCTTAATTATATACTTTCAGAGGGTATTATTCTAAATAGAGTGGCAATTTTAAGTTTATAATGTTTGACTTAGCTACTGTATCCATATTCCTATGAGAGACTTCCAAGGTTTCAAAAGCATGTACTGTTCTTAGGATATGCAAAGATCATAGGATTTAATTAAGTTTTTTTTCCAGTTTATAATTTTACAGAATTAGGTCTTTCAGTTGCATTTGTCCATTTTGAGCTAATCAATTTTGCATGTGACTCAGTTCCCCAGATGTCTCAGCTTCTACATTTCTCAAGGAAAGTTCACACATATGTTCGGTTGTCCAACAAACTTTATGAGAGCAATGTATAATATACAAAGGTAGACGCTCGCATAAATACTCCACTGACTTCAGTGAAAAATCTCAGTGACAGAACTTCCAGTAAAACCTAAGTGTCAGATATTTTAAAACATATTATTGGATATTTAAAAACAAAAACAAAGTTACTCTTCTGTTTATAATAAATGCCATTTAAAAAATGGCTGGAGGATTTAAAAGAAATAAAGAGTTTTGTTCATTTATTTTTAACAGCCAACAGTTTACCAAAACACCAAAAAGAATTTAAAAATGCTATATTTCCTATTTTAAAACTTGATGTTTTAAAATAACAAGTAGTATAAAAATTTTCCATATTCTACTTATTCAATCATCAGTAAACTCTTTCCATAAACTTTCACCTAATGAATGCTAACCTGTAAGGTTAATGTCTCTATAACTGATATAAAATAGAATGAGCTAAATCAAAGAGTTTTCTAATTGACCCAGGGACTATGAATATGATCCAAGATTTGTGCCTCAGAGATATCAATTGCCATATATTTTTTATAATTTTATTACAGAACTTCAAAAAGACTGATAAACTGCCTTGTTTGTGTGAGCCAAAGGTGTTTAATGGGAAAAAACAAAAAAGCAACAAAAAACTTCTGGTACTCACAATCTTTTGGGAGAGAAAAACACTGGAATTTTTTCTTACAGATACTACCTTCTAAGCTATTTGAATCCAACTTTATTGATTTGAAAATACTTCCCTAGTCCAGGGGGGATATTTGACCTTTATTATCTTCCAGAAGAAAAAGCACAAGACTAACAATGCACAGGCAAGCAATTGTCAGACTCTTGGACAATAAGGAAATGAAACAGGAGGAGTCTCTGAAGGCAGGGATCCAGCCAAGCTTCAAGGGCTAAAAATAGGCCAGTGACAACTAATGAGTAATTGCACCACATTTTCTTATACTCAATGGCACGGGATAAATGGGCAGTAAAATCAACAGCAGGCACATTTCAGACTACCTCAAAGGTCAGTTTGTGTCTCTGCTATATTTTAGTAATTCTAAACACCAGCTTATAGGAATATTTCTCTTCTCTTATCATCTTGGGGCATGATCAAATACCTTTCCAAAAGATAATAGGAATCTTACTCATCACAATCATAATCACCAGATAAATTAAGCATCTTCTGACGTGCTTTAATCCGTGTCATGTTAATTAGACTGTAATGAAAGTGCTCAACAGTCTCCACCACCCTGTCTTCAGCCTCTCTATAGGAACTGTTTGTGAATCCAATAGGTATTCCATTGTTTCCTTTCCTTTTCATGGTCTACATAAAAGGAACATCTCAAAAGTCTGCAAAATCTAACCCGTAACTCACATATTTCTTAGAAAATTATCTCGAATGAATTTGGGATGAAATCAATACTGTCATGCATTTCAGCTCTTCCTAGAAATTAATGTAAGAATATGCAGTTTGCTGACTTAAAATGTACTAAGGAATTTGAATGAAATGTAAAAAAAAAAAATGAATACCATTAGCAAAATGTTTTGCAGCAAAAGTTGTCCAACTTAACTGTATTTTGAATGGCATGTTCAACTAATGCTATTCTTTGTTTTTTACTTAACCCATGAAAACATGGCACATAACATTAGAAATCCCTTCCAGAGGTTCAGACAAAATAGTGAGAGTACCAAATTAAATTAGCCATAGTCGAATGTGCTAGAAACCTCCAGACTACAAATGAGATTGCTGGGTTTTAGGGTTTTTTTCCCCTTAGGGGTGACATTTAAGACTTTGGTCAAGTCAATTAAACTCTCTGAACCTCCATTTTGTCATGTGTAACATAAAACCTCACATACTTTCAAAGGTTTCTTCCAGCTCTGAATTCCATACTTTGAAACCTGGTCGATTCTTTAGCTCAGAAGCTATACTAAGAAGAATGAAAAGTTACTTCTAATCACATACATAGATAAGTTAATTTTTTATCTCAAATTCTATGACAAATGTTATGATTTCTTAATGCATTACCTGTAACATTTTTGTTATTTTTGCACTTTCAAGTACAAGATACACTTACATAAACAAGGAGGAATGGAAATAAAATATTTTAATTTTTTATTATTTAAATTCAATTAACATATAATGTATTATTGGTTTCAAAGGTAGAGGTCAGTGATTCATCAGTCTTATATAGTACCCAGTGCTCATTATATCATGTGCCCTCCTTAACGCCCATCACCCAGTTACCCCTCCCATTACCCCCCCAACAACCCTCAGTTTCCTATGATTAAGTCTCTAACTGAAGAAATAATTTTAAAATTATGTTCTATTACAACATAATTTTAGACTGTTTATCAAAGTAGATACATCATTCTCTAAGTTACCTTTCAATAACTTTTTTGTTTTGTTTTTTTATTATCTTCTGTTAATCACCATACATTACATCATTAGGTTTTGATGTAGTGTTCCATGATTCATTGTTTGTGTATAACACCCAGTGCTCCATTCAACACGTGCCCTCTTTAATACCCATCACCAGGCTAACCCATCCCCCCACCCCCTCCCCTCTAGAACCCTCAGTTTGTTTCCCAGAGTCCATAGTCTCTCATGGTTCATCTCCCCCTCCGATTTCCCCCCCTTCATTTTTCCCTTCCTGTTATCTTTTATAGTAACTCTTTCCATCTCCTTTAAAAATAAATCATGTATATATGCATGCATATTATGTATACACATCCATATTTCATTCAAGTTCTATATACATAAAAATTATATAAAAATACACACATTTAGTTCATGTGAAGTGTCACATGGCAAACAATTAAAATTAGACCAGGCTACTACAGAAGATCTACTGAGACATATCTGAAGATATTTAGATAGAAACTATCACCTTGAGTTTGTCCATGTCATAGTATATTATCACCTGTGTTAGAGCTTCTTCTAATCTGCAAAATCTTTTAGATCAAGAACCATGTTTTATTGGAGACAAATACCCAAAATGTTTATGAAATGAGTGAATGAATAAATATACCTTGTGTAGATATGCACGCACCCAGGCTGTTATAATTATGCAACTTCAGAGTGCCCACTGCTTCCCTCTCTTCTTCAGAATTATCTAATTGGCTTTTTTAAAATGACACATCATTGAAATTTATTTAACAAATTTATTGATCACTACTATGTGCCAGGTATAGTCTTAGGTGCCAGTAATTCATCTGTCAATAAATATGATAAATTATATATGGTGTACTAGAAGAAAAATAGGCAAGTGTAAGAGATTGTATCACGGAGTTCAGCAGCAGAGCAAAGGGAGAAATCAGATGTGCTGAGGAAGTATTAAATTTTTAAAAAAGAATGTCCAAAAGGGGTCTTATTTATAGGATGACATGTAAGCAGAGACTAAAAGCAAAACCACTTTTGTTCGATTTCATTAATATTTTTGATGGTCTCTCTCAGTTTTTTGATAGGAATTTAATAATATCCTTGAGATAAGTCTAAAGCTACACATGTTAAATTCTATCTGCAGATATTTGCTCACCTAAAAACTGGAAAATGTTAATCACATAAGTAGAAGTCCAGTTTCTTTTAAAGCTTTCAGAATCGTAATTTATTATTTTGACAAATGGATATTTGAAAATAATTATTCACTACTTAGGAGTGTTCATTAAGTTTACTGATTTTTTTTCTTAAGTTTTGTTTTTTTTTCTTTAAGCTCTTCACTGAACTTCAGAGGTTGTATCCAAACATCTACATGTGGTTGATCAGTCCATACACATGTTCAGAAGGAAATCTACATAATTACATATGCCATTTAGATCGAAAATCTACTATTTAGGGAAGGAAAGGGGAAACCCAAATTACCTAATTGACTTTGATGGATTACAATTTCTCAATTCTCCTGTCCCTTAGAGCCATGAATAAAAATTGGAATATATTTATCAATTTCTTTTGATTGGCAGTGGTTCCATGAAATGTTGTATTTTAGAAGGATTTTAAAGCTACACTCAAATCACTGAGAAGAATGTTTATGATTGTTAGAAATGTTTGCAGTACAAGGACGGAGGGTAAAGGGGTAGGCCTTGTGCCAGATCTTCCCCAACCTTGACCTCAATTATGCAGAGCAGTTATATGCCACATCAGATCCATGCTCAGCATAAATCAAGGTTTAGTGAAATCAAAACCAAGGGCTTGTGCTTCCCACACCTGTAGCGTCTGTACTGAGAATCAGTAAGCAGAAATGGGCTGATTCAGTAATCTAACTGGTTCAGTAATCGAGAAGGCAGAATAAAGCCTTTAAGCATACATCATATGTTTAAGTTGGAAATATGATAGATTCATAGCCAAGAGTAGTATTCAGGTATCAGAAACCTGTGAAAAATTAAGAAAGGTAAATAAAAATAGGGATATAAGAAATACTCACTAAGTGAATCAACTGGAATTCTGTCAGCAGGTGTTTGTCAGCTTACCGTAACACTTTCCATGGGGTTCTTGTACCTTCCCCCCATTCTCTGCTGCCTCTGAGAAGCTGTGCTCAGCATCTGGCACTAACCAAATTATGAAAACAGCAAAATCTATTTTTAGACTTCTTATAACTAACTTTGATTTACATACCCCATTAGTCTGCTTCATCGAACCTAAGTTTTTCTGAAGACAGCAACAACATGTTGAAGAGTATGCTTCTGTCATAATTCCAAGAAGGAACAATCATTTTCAGCTGCAGAGTAGGGCAGCTCCGGGAAAATGTTTGAACAGGAATAGAAGGGCCAGTAATGATGGGACTATACCAGAACCACAGCAATTATAGAAGTTAAAGCAAAACACTTGGGGCAAAAGGAAAGGAAAAATGATTATGTGTTTTCTGAGTTATACTATGAAATCTTTACTCACATGCTTTCTGTAACAGATTTTTTGTTTTCTTCCAATCTCAATACCCTTACTTTCTAAGTCTTTCTAAAGACTCTGGTAGCTTCCTTTGTCAAATCTAAATGCTCCTTCCTGATGAGCATCTTCCTGGATCTCACAATCACATTCGCTTCTCCCAGGAAGCATGTTTTCTTTGTTAGATATCTGGTTTTCCCATGCCTTGCTGTTCAGAGCCTCTGTCTCTTCAAATCATACTTCTGCTCATTGTGCTCTTCAAAGCCTGAGCAATTGTGGCCAGTGTTTAGGACTTGAAAGAATTTCAGTACTGTTCAAAGTCTTATCTGGTGTTTTTTCCTACCTTCTGTAATGTATTCATGGACAATGATCACAGTTTGTCTTTACAAAAGGCTCCCACAGTTCTAGAATCAGAGACAGTACTTAGCTCCGAACTTCATTATAACTGAAATGATGACAATCATCATCAGATACAGAGAAAAAGATCCCACTCACTGCCTATTGAAAAGATAAATAGTTTCAGAATTTATTTAAGAATTGTCCTTTTAGGGGTGCCTGGGTGGGTCAGTTGGTTAAGTGTCCGACTCTTGGTTTTGGCTCAGGTCATAATCTCAAGGTTGTGAGATTGAGCTCTGCATTGGGCTCTGTGCTCAGCATAGAGTCGGCTAGGGATTCTCTCTCTCTCTCTCTCTCTCTCTCTCTCTCCCCCACTCTCATCCTCTAAAATAAATAAAATCTTTAAAGAGAATTTTCCTTTTAATACTAGCACCTAATATCTGAAATGTAGCTTTGCTCTGTAATTTAAACAAATGTTACTAAGTGAATGTCAGTTACTATGATGAACCTGAACAATGTGCTAGCTTGTAGTTTGTTGTTTTTTTTTTTTAAGTTTCTGCTCATTTTTTTTAATTTGGGGTTAAATCTAATTCCCACAGTGTGTTCATTATTGACAAATTTTTATGGGTTCTTTCCACCAAAAGCCAAAATAAAGTAAGTGGACTTTTAAATTTCTTCTTCTAAATTTAAAAGGAAAAAGCAGTATGAGTAGCAGCTTCTTGAGAGAAGTTGAACAGAGTTTCCAGACTTCTTTAAGAGTAAATGGCTCCATTTCCACTTAGCTCTCCCTACTGCTCTTAGTGATCTTTTCCATGGATTCCAATTTTGTTTCTACTTGACCCATGATGACTATCAACAGAAGAAGACTGGTCTGGAACAAGTAGACACATGAAACTGCTTCGAACTCAAACATATGCCCATTGTTCCACTTATCTAATTCTACTTAACAAACATTCCCAAAGTTTAGTGGCTTAAAATTAAAGTTTATTTTTTTGTTTCACAATTGTGATGGCTTATTGGACCTTGCTAGGAAGTTTTTTTCTGGGTTCTGTCATTCTTTACACAGTGACAATCAAATGGTGGTTGGGGCTGGAGTCATCTGTAGACTGAGGTGGGCTGGATGTCCAAGAAGCCTTCTTCACTCATTTGTCTAATACTTTAGCAAAGATGGCTAGAACTTCTGGAGGGTATTAGTAACTGTCCTGACAGTGTCTCTTCACAGCTAGTGACAGTATTTTTGTTACTTCCTTCAAAAGCCAAAATGAGAGCCACTTTATATGTAGTTTCAAATATAAAAGGGAAAAAAAAAGGCAGTATCAACACCACCTTTCTCCTGTTTCCTTAGCTATTGGGCTTCTTCATAATATGAAAGTCTATGTATAATAGGATTTTGTTTTCTATTTTGACTCACTTCTCCAGAATCCAAGTTCCAAGATTCCCAGGAAAGCTTGGCCTAAACTTGGAAGTTACGCAGTGTCTCTTCTGCTACTTTCTATTGGTTGCCCAGAGACAGCCCAAATTCAGTGTGCAGAGGGACTACCAAGACTGTCAATATCTGGAGGTATGATTCATTAGGAAATCATCTTTGGAGACTAGTTACCAATCTCATGCAGCAACACACAAGGCCATAGTCAAAATATCATCTTTCTTTGTCTCTGAATGTCCTGTAGAATCATATGTCTTCTGGTGGTAATTAGCTCTAGCCAGAGAAACTGAAACACCTTGGGAATCAGTGGTGATCATATATAGTAGGGAGGGATTAATATACATAATTTTATAAATATATGAATGTGTGTATGTATATAAACACAAGCAAATAAATACATGAATACCATCATGTAGGGAAACATGGACTAGAACTCATGTATCCACATGTGTACAGTGATTGTACTGAGTGGTAGAATTATGGAAAGTTTTTCATTTTCTTCCTTGTTCTTTTCATTTTTTTTAAATTTTCTATCATTTTTTTGAAATTTTAATATCTTTTCAAAACTTCTTGAAAAAATCTTTTATTGCCTTATTTCTTGACGTCAAGAGGAGGAGGGAGAAAAAAAACGGAGAAAAGCCTGACCCTAAACTTTGTTTAGAATCATTTTCTTTACAACTAAGAAGTCAACATTTCATTGAAGCCATGCTTTATCTCTTCCAGGCTCTCGACAGAGCATAATTTGGTAGAATGAAATGATACCTTGTCCTAAAACATTTAATGCATTTCAAAATGTGATGTAATTTTCTAAGCAGAATACCCCAATTCAGAGTTTGACTTCAAGTTCAAGATGGCAAACTGATGGGACACATCTCTCTCTCCCTCCTAGAATCCCACTCAGATGACTGAAAGTTGATGGGGGAGAAAAGCACTGGAAACCCAAAAGTTTCCTACTGCAGACCAGAAATTTTGATAGCTCACTAATAAAGAGAAATTAGGAAGGGAGTCAGAAATCGGAGTTTAACATGTGAGAAGCAGCCATAAAAATAGTGGAGTCAGAAAAATAGATCAGAAAGTATATGGTATAGTGTTTGGAATACAGTAAGCACATCAGTGAATGGTATAATTACTGCTGTTGTTAGTGTATTAAGTCATTGCTCAAGACTTGAGTTCCATACTGGTACCTCCCATTTTCTCTCAAACACGTTCACTTGGAGAATCTCCAGATATCTCAAATTCAGTATGTTCCAAAAACAAACTCATCATTTTTACTCCCAAGACTTGCCTCTCATTTCCTAATCCAAGCTAAGAACCATGTATCATCCTTGCCACCTTCCTACCCCTCAGTTACCACATTCCACCCATTACTCCCTCATAATTATATGTTCCTCTCTTTACCTTTCCATTTTCATGACTCCAGTTTAGGTCAGTGTTATCTTTCAATAATTTTTTTTTTTTAAGTTTTCTCCAGACTTTTTCCACATGGTCCATTTCCTATTTCTCTAGCTTATTTTGTATTTATTCCTTAGCATATGTTTTTAATTTCTTAAGTAATACATGGACTAAAGTTAGAACAAGTAGGTCAAAGAATAATATTCTTCAGATTTCAAGTTCACAAAAGGAGTTTCCAAATCAAAGAGTCAGCAAGAGAGAAAAAGATCAAGTCAGAGGTTTTGTGTAATGGCACATCCTCGTATGGCTTCATCAAGAGAAACTCCTCCTCCATGAACCTGAAATTTTATACTTTTACTTGTAACCCAGATTGCTCTTGCCAGTGATGTGGACCGATCTCCCGGTTTGCATTAAACCTGCCTCAGGGCTGGTGAAGGCCAGCCCACCTTCACCCCAACATTAAATGTCTATCCACAATTTTTTAATTTAATTTAAATTAGCCAATATATAGTACATGATTAGTTTCAGATGTAGAGTTCAATTATTTATCAGTTGCATATAACACCCAGTGCTCATCATATCACATGCCCTCCTTAACGCCAATTTCTGATAAATACCCTAAACCAGATCAGAGTGTTCTTTCTACATAGGAAAAGATGTCAGATGAAGAAATACCAAAAAAAATTGACTTAAAGAAAAGGGAATTTCTAAATAGAAACTAAGAAGACTTTAATAGTTGATTGAAAAAATGGTACATTGGCTTAAATGGTGTAGTGGCTGAAAGGTGCTGGGCAAGTGATGAGACAGTTTATACAGTAAAGATAATTTCAAGCCAAGTAAGATTCAAGGTGATATGCTTCCAACCGAAGCAGATCTAGAAAGAAATATACTTTCTTGAAGTCAATGCCTGAAAGTACAACTCCTTACTGGTTTTGTCTAAACTGAGAGGTATAATTTTGATTTTGGTGATAACTGCAAAACCTCCAAACCCAATTATGTATGCCTTTTAAGTATCAACGTGTATGTGAAAAGCAGTCTTTAATTCTGGATTTTTTTTTTAACATCAAAACATTTGTGGACAATAACCAAACCTATACCCTGAAGTGAGAATTATATGCTCATTATATTTAGACAAAAAACAAAAACACAGGGCTTATACACTTCATAAACAATAAAAGATACACCTTGAGCTCAGATCTCACTCAGTAATTCCTCCTCACTTAGTAACTAGAAGTAATCCTGAGCCAATATGGCTGTGACAGGCCCATGCCACTCCTTCTGAAATCTCCTATATGTGTCCTGTATTGCTCTTGTCCCAAATCCACCTGTTCTATACAGGAGTGTCCTTTCCTGCTTAATGACTAATTTTACTAAGCCTTAGTGGGGTTAGGAGCCACTCACAGTACAACTTTTGAATACTTTATCTGTGCTTAGAGTGTGCCAATTGGGGCACTACACTGGCTCTGTGCATGACATCCAGAATCTCCTCAGGTATAGGAAGACTTCTGCTCTGTTGTCGGGATTTATTTCTGATTGTTATCTGGCAGGTTTTAAAGAATTCTTGCAGGAAATAAGTCTTTCTTTTGGAGTTCAAATTGAAAACCGATCCTCTGTCTTTATAGTAATACTCCCTCGGAAACAAAATTGAGCATATCCTAGGAAAGGAGGGCTCTGGACAGTGGCGGTTTATGACTGCCTGTTCATTGTGTGTGTTGGCGAACAACTAAGTAAATACTCAATACAGATTTTTTTTTAAAGATTTTATTTATTTGAGAGAGAGAGAGCACATGAGAGGGGATAGGGTCAGAGGGAGAAACAGACTCCCTGCTGAGCAGGGAGCCCGATGCAGGACCCGATCCCGGGACTCCAGGATCATGACCTGAGCCGAAGGCAGTCGCTCAACCAACTGAGCCACCCAGGCGCCCCAACTCAATACAGATTTAGTGAACACATAAAGAAGGTACTGAATGGATATGAAGTACACACATATTTTTATCATCATCATTGATGAAATGAGGAGGGAAATTTTCGCTAAGCCTGAGCCTACGTATACAAACTTCATCACCACAGGAACTCAAGCCTAAAGGGTGGAAGAGAAGCAGTTAGGGAACCAGTGTGATAACTTCTCATACAACTGGTGAGAACCAGCATAAAAAACATGGTGACCTGGTAGCTGACTCTCTAGAATGATTAAACGGGCTTCAGTCTCAACACGTGGCAATGCCATGCTCTGCTTCAATGAACTAATTCTGAACTGACAAGCCAATCACTATTCCTTGTGAAAATTGCTCACGATTGCCTGTTTAAGCCTCATCCCAAACTTTGGTCTGAGAAATAGTCTTCTCAGGGAATCTCCCACATATATCCTTTTATCCAAGTAAATCTCCAAAGCCTTACGCTAATCCTGAATTGTTCTATGCACTTTAATAACCACTCTGCCTAAGAGTCTTTGTTTTTCTTTCTTTGGTACAAAGTCTAATCAGAATCCCTTGGTGCAGCTGTCAGTTTTACAGAAGCTGTAAAATATTGTCAACAGACATTTATCTTCAGCCTTCTGACCACTTTGCCTTGCTAACCCATGCAGATCCCCAAGTATCCGTTAACATTTCATTTTTATGGCCACTGATCGCTACAATATCACTTCCTTTGGTTTCACTCAAACCACTTTAGATTTCATATTATGGCAGATAATACTAGATTCTGGAGTTCTGTTTGTCAAACATCATAGATTCTGGGGCTCTATTTGTTGCTACTTTATTTTATTGTACAGCAGTTTTTATTGGGTCAAATTAGATATTATAGTATTTAGAGAAGGGTAAATGGACTAGGCAAATGTGCTACATTATTGTCATTTCTGTTAGGTTTAAGAATGCTACTATCAAGTATGGAGAAAAAGTCAATGACTAGAATTCTAGAATGTGGCCATTTTAATTGTGAGTACCTAAGCTCTTTGACATTTGTGGCATTTATCTTCACAGCTTTGGCTGATGTGACCACAGATCATAGAATTCCACAAATTCTGTGTGGAATTTCCATACTAAAACTATGAGATGTCCTATTGTTCTTCCCCCAACCCGCAATTATAGAGCAGATGGTGAAAATGATTCAGAATAGATTTAGTGAATCAATTTTAGAAAAACAAAAACCATCAACCAGACTATTGACTGACTACCTTGGCACTGAGCCTCATGGATGTTTAGGATCAAGTGTCACTGCATTATTGAAGTAGTAGCTGAGAGAACGTGACCATCACTTGACCCAGGAATTGGACATGGGCAATCGGAGGCTCCTCACTCCCTTCCCTTTGCTGGCAATGTACTCTCTCCCCACCATTGCCACAGTGGGAGCTGTTTTTCAAAGACCTAGCTTTCAGAGAGCAATGTGTTGTTGAGTCCATCTAAACCCAGGTAAGGCTTCTATATAAACTTTAAAGATATACTTGTCTTGTGGCCATCCAGGACAAGCCTTGTAAGTCCCCTTGCTTGTTAAAATAGCCACCTGCCAATCTGGGGTGTCTCCCTCTTCCTTCACTCTCTCCCTGCCCACCACCCTGTACAGCGACCAGTTTCAGATTATACACAGGAAGCTCCTGAGAAGATTGTGATCTAGTACATGAATATGGAAATGATTGAAATTGAACTTTCCAAGGGTGGAGAGGATATTATGCATCAGTTAATGTCTTTTCTAAGCTTCTATCAGTGTCTCAATGTGCCATCTGACTTCATTAGAGCAGAAGAGCTTTCGCATTCCTGTTTTTCTTACTTTCTTGGTAGCATTTTCCTTTAACTGATTTAGCAATAACTATTAGCATAAATCAATAGTTTTGGGAACTCTTAAGAAACTCAGAGGTCATTTTATTCTACCCCTTAGAGAAAATAACATGAGGCTAAAGAAGATTAAAGAGATGAGGTGACTTGCTTACCTCACACAGAAACTTCCCTTTCCAAGTTCTTTCTAAATTCATTTTCCGTGCCTAAGTTGAATATTTTTTATTATCAAGTATTAAGTCACTTTTATTAGCAAAACATGCCTAGTATTAAATTTCCAATATTTATTTCTGGGCTCTATTTACTTTTAATAAAGGAAATTAATAAATTCCTAAAATATAGGCAGCTACTGGGTCATTTTGTTTGGCATCATCTTCAGTTTATGGCCATACCAAGCTGAACATGCCTGATCTCATCTGGAATCATCTTTAAAAGTGTCCCAATAAGTCCATGATAATGATCAAGGTTTTCAGATTAAAAAATATATATATTTCAGGAAAATACTGGAAAGAAAGCAAAACAAACCTACCTTCTCATGTCCAAGATCTTTAGGAAGACAGGTCCCAGAAAGGCCCAGAAAGGATTACCATCTTGATCACTGAATTCCAAAGTCATCGATGGAAAGCTTAGCTTCTTCTCATTTCATTACAGTTGGCTCCTAGAGATGCAGGGTATGAGTGTAAGAGTAATCATTCCTTACAGATTCTCTCTCTCCTTAAAAAAGGGAACAGATCCTAGCTATCTTCTGTACTGGTTTCCTATGGCTACTATAGCAAACCACAAACATAGCGGTTTAAAGAAATACAGATTTATTATTTTACAATTCTGAAGATTAATAGTTTCAAATCAGTTTCAGTGGTTCAAAGTAAAAGGGTCAGCAGAGCTGGTTCCTTCTGGAGGCTCTAGAGAAAGACTGGTTTCCTTTATTTTTCCCATTTCTAGAGGCTTCTGCCTTCCCCTCTTCCATCTTCAAAGCCAGGAATGTAGAATATTCTATCCTCTCTGACCTAAGCTTCCAACCTTGTATCCTGTCTCTCTAACTCTAATCCTTCTGCCTCCCTCATAAAAGAACCTTTGAAATTACATTGGGCCCATCCAGATAATCCAGGATCATCTCTCACCTTAAAATCCTTAATCACAACTGCAAATTAGGACATGAACATCTTCGAGGAACCATTATTTGGCCTACCACATTTGCCCATGTTCTTGGAAAATCATGGTCTCAATCTAGAAAAATGGATACTACGTTTATAAAGGAAGCTAGCAATCTTTCTTTTCAAAAAAAAAAAAATTATTTGACACAGAGAGAGAGCGCGTGCACAAGCGGGGAGAGCGGCAGGCAGAGGGAGAGGGAGAAGCAGGCTCCCCGCCGAGCAGAGAGCCCAATGTGGGGCTCGATCCCAGGACCCTGGGATCATGACCCAAGCCAAAGGCAGACGCTTAACCAACTGAGCCACCCAGGCATCCCAGGAAGGTAGCAATCTTCACCATGAAGCCATTCTGCCCACTTTCATAGTCTTCCCCAGACCAATTAGGCTAGGACACTATCTAGAGACTTGTATTTAAAGGAACAAGGAATTAGGAAGGATAATAGTTCAGCATCCCTGAGAAGTGGGAAGAGCAAAACCAGCCGTCAGAAACAGGACTCAAGTTAAGAAAGCAAAGCCAAATGGCTTTTCAATCCAAGACGAATTGGTGGTAGCCTAGTCAGTTGAGATTTCTGATGAAGGTACATCAGAATCACAACACTGAGCCCAAACTTTAGTTCGTATATACAAAAATAATTATATGTTCAGTATTCTGTATAAAACTGTTCGTATAATTAAAGGTTAGGACTTACTGATACTTCAAACAATATCCCTACATGAAATGCTCCATCTCCCACAGCCACTTATTGCTTCTGATCATTCCCTCAAGTTAAGTCCAGACATATAGGGGAAATAGGGGGTCAAGTGGTCAAACGTCCTTCCAAAGTTTGAGGTGAGAATTTTCCTGACCTTATGCTGGTCTTAGGGCACATGATGGTGGGCATACCCTGTGTCCATGGTGACCAGCTGTGTTAGCCATCATTTAAATTGACAGGTGGGGAGAATAACTCTCCTGGCTTGGTCATGGCCTAATAGTGTTCTCTGACGACTTAATCTGGACCTTACCTTCTACTGGCTGGAGGCCCCTCCCTAAGTCTGCAACATCCTCCATTCAGTCCTCTGGCCTGAAAGCCCACCATGTCCTCTCTGCCACCATGACCTACCTACCAGGGCTTCAGTCACCATCCATGCTATGCAAAAACTGAGGACAGCAGTGAAAATCCAAATTCTGGGCCGCCTTCTGTCCGACCATGCTGCAAAAATGGGTTTACTTTAATGTGCCTGTAACTATGCCTTTAATATGGCTTCTGATTCAAGTCTCAAATCAGAGATCTCACCTTATGCATGCTAAATGAACTA